>NC_079446.1:17101459-17216459 GCF_903798145.1 Danio aesculapii
ATTTCACAGACTAAATTCAGAGAAATTCACAGATAAATGTATCTGTGAAAATGTAAGATCTTAAATTTTAAATAGCAAAACTAACTTGAAATATTAAAGGTAAAAAAAAAATCTGCAGAAGAGTTCAGTATATGGAAATAGCATACCGTGACCCTCAAATACAATTATTTCCTTATTCTCATGTAAATCTTGGTAAATGCCAGGGAAAATGGGCATAACATTTCTTACAACAAATATCTTTCCCCTTATTTTTAGGTTTAAGCTTGTATGAATGCGTATGTTGGATAGGGCTGCACAATACCAGCTACCAGCCACTTTATTATGGCCCGTTTCCACTGAGTGGTACGGTACGGTACGGTTCGGTTTGGTACACTTTTATGGCCGTTTCCACTGTCAAAAAGCGTACTGAACCGAACCGTACCACTTTTTTGGCACCCTTTCGAAAGGGTACCAAACACGAGAAAGGGTACCAAAAGGCGGAGCCACACGCGCAGCTGAATGCTCTTGGTTTACAGAGATAAGTCATTCGCTTACGCAACAAGCCAGAATGAAAACAAAAAACCCGCCATGTTTGAAATACACAGCGAGAGATTATAGCGGAATTATAAATACATATAATAACGAGCCATGGTCGATCTGGGCTCAAACGAACCTTTTAGTCGTCTGGATGAACAGCCACAAAGCCAAGAAGAAGAGCAGATTTACCCTGTGCCCCGTAGTTTTTTACGAGCCAGTCTGAGGCCCGAGCGGTTTCGCTTTCTTGCTAGCGCTCGCGCGCGTCTAACATTATATCTGAAATAACAAACTTCCTGAGCTGATGATAATAACCTGCGCTTGATTATTGACGTGCTTTTGAAACCCGATCTCATCAAACACTGACAAACGCAAGAGTGAAGCGTGAAGAAACAAAGGAGAAGTCGGAAAAAAGGAGCACACTATTTTTCAGCAAACATGAACAAAATGCCTTGTTTAACTAACTTATTATCTTCACCTTTTGGACTAATATGAACCGGAAATGACTGAATTACTCTCTAACAGAGGCTACATGTGCTGCTGAAGATTACAGACACAGATGATAGGTTTACATTGACTGTAGGCTATATTTTGTGTTGTTTTTGAACCTAAATACGGACAAAATGTCTGCTATATGGAGTTCTTCTGTAGTTGGTAACATATCGAGACTGTAAGGGGCTGTATGCGTTTATATATGTTCATTTATTTAGTTATTTAATATAATTACAGACGTTACAGTAGGCTGTTTCGCACTGTTATTGATCTGCAGTTCTAATCAACTCATGTTTATAGAAAAGTTAGTAATAAACATTTCTACACAAGTATTTATGTGTGTAAAGCATCTGTTTTGTGAGAAGTGCTTTTCATATGATATATGAGCGCCCTGTACAGCTTTATTGTAGACATTTTCTTGAGCGAGAATGAAACTTTCTGTCATACGCCACGCCCACCAAAAGGGTACCCTTGTTAGTGGAAACGCAAGCCTGATAAAGGTGACCCGTACCAAACTGAACCGTACCAGTCAGTGGAAATGAGCCATTAGGTACACCTGTCCAACTGCTCGTTAACGCAAATTTCAAATCAGCCAATCACATGGCAGCAACTCAATGCATTTCGCATGTAAACATGGTCAAGAAGACAATCTGTTGCAGTTCAAACCAAGCATCAGAATGGGGAAGAAAGATAATTTAAGTGACTTTGAACGTGGCAAGATTGTTGGTGCCAGACGAGCTGGTCTGAGTATTTTAGAAAATGCTGATCTACTGGGATTTTCATGCACAACCATCTCTAGGATTTACAGAGAATGATCTGGAAAAGAGAAAATGAGTGAGAAAACAGTGAGTGGCAGTTCTGTGGGCACAAATTCCCTGTTGATGCCAGAGGTCAGAAGAGAATGGCCAGACTGGGTTGAGCTGACAGAAAGGCAACAGTAACTCAAATAACCACTCGCTACAACCGAGGTATGCAGAAGAGCAGCTCTGAATGCACAACACGTTGAACCTTGAGGCGGATCGGCTACAGCTGCAGAAGACCACACCAGGTGCCACTCCTGTCAGCTAAGAAAAGTAAACTGAGGCTACAATTCGCACAGGCTCACCAAAAATCAATGCAATAGGACACCTTTGGGATGTGGTGCAACTGCGTGATGCTGTCATGTCAAAATGGACCAAAACCTCTGAGGAATATTTCCAGTACCTTGTTGAATCTATGCCACGAAGGATTAAGGCAGTTCTGAAGGCAAAAGGGGGTCCAACCCATTACTAGTATGGTGTACCTTATAAAGTAGCCAGTGAGTGTATTTCGTTTCAGCATCGATATCGCAATGTGTATATCTGCTGTAGTCACATCACAGGATCTTTAATGTTGAGTTGGGATATCATTGATTATAATTAAAGCAGAGTTGAATTATAATGGAGTAAATGTTTATAATCTGCATACATTTCTAAAGAGATAGTTCACCCAAAAATGAAACTTTACTCACTATTTTCATACATTTATGAGTTTCTTTTTATGTTGAGCACAAAAAGAAGACATTTGAAACAAGTGAAGGGTGAGTAAATAGTAAATACATTTGGATTTTTGGGTGAACTATTTTTATCTTTTAAGACTTCCAGCCACAAGAAATTTTAGTGTCATTCATTTGTTCATTTTCTTTTTGGCTTAGTCCTTTTATTAATCAGGGGTTACCACAGTGGAATGAACCATCAACTTATCCAGCATATGTTTTATACAGCGGATGCCCTTCCAGCCGCAACCAAACACTGGGAACCACCTATACGCTCCTGCATTTACATACATACACTACGGCCAATTTAGCTTATTTAGTTCACCATGTCTTTAGACTGAAATCGGAGCACACGGAGGAAACCGCAAACATACAAACTTCACACAGAAATGCCAACTGACCCAACCTGGGCTCGAACCAGCGACCTTCTTGCTATGAGGTGATCGTTCTACCCACTGCGCCACCGTGATGCCCGGAATATTAGTGTTTGTAACTTTAATAAAGATTACATTATAAACAGTAAAGACTATGCAGTGTTGATTGTTCAATATCTGTACCTGAATACTGGTAGACTGTCCAAAAAACTATAATTCACTTTTATCTTTGCTATAAATTATTTATCTATGCTTGTAAGCTATTTGTTATATACTATTCGAGATCCAATCCCCTAACAAATTACCCCAATCAATCTAAAACGAATTCCTTCCAAATAAAGCTGTATTCACATCACAATATATATAGCAGAAATACCAAATATCACAATGTCTAATTTTTCCCATATTGTGCAGCCCTATAGTTGGACTCTCAATTTAAAAATGGGAGACGCAGGAAGACTAAAGCCAAAGGGACTTTGCTGAAGGCCACTGTGACACACCAAGTCATTACATTGTTTTCAATACGTTGCTAAGTGGTGACGCGGTGGTGCAGTGGTTAGCACGTTCGCCTCACAAAAAGAAGGTCACCGGTGCGAGCCTTGGCTGGGTCAGTTGGCATTTCTGTTTGCATGTTCTCCCCGTGTTTGCGTGGGTTTCCTTCACAAGTCCAAAGACATGTGGTACAGGTGAATTGGGTATGCTAAAATTGACTGTAATGTATGATTGTGTGTGTGAATGAGTGTGTGTGTATGTATGTATCTTTCCCAGTGATGGGTTGCAGCTGGAAGGGCATCTGTTGCGTAAAACATATGCTGGATAAGTTGGCGGTTCATTCCACTGTGGCAACCCCAGAATAATAAAGGGACTAAGCCAAAAAGAAAATGAATGATGACAACATCACTGATTTGTGCTTCTGTTTCTCAGGGTATTTTGGGGGGCAATAAGAGCAAAAACTTCTTTAGATTTTTGATTTACCTAAGCCACATACCTACTATGTGTATTATAAGAGAACAATTTAAGTTATTGAATCAATGCACTGGCCACCAGCCTGGTCAATATCAGTCATGAATCTTCTAACACTAAATTGAGCAATATATATGGCAAATCCTGACTTTCCAACTCAGGTTGGTGGGTTTCTTTGCCATCACCCTAATCTTTAGCTCCCTCCAAGTCAGCACTCTGGCTGGGTCACTGCAAAACATTAATGTTTTTGTCTGCTAACCATTTCTTCACCACTTTTTCTGTGTTTTGGGTCGTGTTTGTGTTGAAATGTTAACTGAGGATTAACTGAGGATTGTGTAGACTAACCCTCTCTATCGTTTTTGGTGCTAGTTGGCTGTCCCTTCATCGTCAAGCCCAGAGATGTCGAGGTGATTTTCCTTTTGTTGCTGACAGGGTGAGTAGAGTTTTGAATCCTGGCCAATCTTGATCAAGGGGGAGGGGGATGGGGAGATTTATAATCCCCCACTTCAAGAGACTACGCACCTGAGCTGGCTGCTATTGTGACCTGTTGTGCCGGAACATATCTTGCACGCCAGAGGGACCTGTTCAGTAGCACAAAGCAACCAGCCAGCCAGCGTGTGCCAGAGAAGCTGCTGGGTCATTGGGTGTGGGTTTTTCCACCAGGCTTGGGACTCCCAGTCTGCTGTCTGGTCTCTCAAGGTTCCGCCAGTCGTTAGAAGTGGTTTACCCTTCAGTGGTGCGAGGCTGCTCTCTCTCCTGTATCTCAGGCAACTGTCGCTTCCACCAGTTCCACCACATCCACTAGGGTCGCCAGACTCTTCTTTAAGGTTTGGTTAAACCTTTCATCCAGGCCGTCAGTTTGTGGATGGTACACTGATGTCCGGAGTTGTTTTTACTTTGAGGAGGTGGCAAAGGTTTGCCATCAGCCGGGGCATGGACAGGGTTCGCCGGTCAGTCAGGATCTCTTAGGGGATGCCCATTTGGCTGCATAGAATTTGTGCAGGAACATATCTTGTGCACCAGGGGGAACTGTTCAGTTCACAATGCAACCAGCCAGCCAGCCGTGTGCCAAAGAAGTTGCTGGGTTGGTGGGCAAGGGTTTGTCCACCGGGTCTGGGACTACCGGCCTGCTGTCTGGTCTCTCACGGTTCCACCAGTCGTCAGAAGGGGTTCATCCTTCGGTGCTGCGAGGCTGCTCTCTCCTGTATCCCAGGCCAATGTCGTTTCTGCCAGTTCCACCAACTCCACTAGGGTCGCCAGACTCGCTGGATGATTCATACTCACTTCCCCCTGGAGCCGTTAAGGAAACTCTCGCAAAAATCTCTCAATGACAATTTTCTCAGCAACCAGGGTGGTGCTGGGGTTATCGCTGAGGAGCTACAAGTGGGCTAAGATTAGATGGGCTGCTTGAAAGAAGACAGGGGTGCTACCATCAAAGGACCAGGTGTTGATCTGTAGCAGCGCTTGCAGGTGATAACCTCACCCAAGCCAGGATTTCTTGCTTTAGAGCCTCATAATCATCATTGTGGGTCGCTTCTAAAGCCTAATAAGCCCTCTGTGACAAGCCATTTAAAATGGAGCTATAATTTTCACCCAGTCAGCTTTTGGCCAGATTTCTCTCTAAGCAATCACTTCAAAAGTGTGTAAATAAGCATCTATGTCATCCAGGTTGCTGATCTTTATGAGAAGGTGATGGGGTGCGGTCCATGGCTCCAGAAGTGCGACTCGCAGCGCCAGCTGCAACAGCTTTCCTTGCATACTCTCCTGTTTAGCTGCAAGTTGCTCAGTGAAAACCTGTTGCCATGTGGATATCTCGGCGAGATGGTGTAAGACTTCCTCCATGGCTATAGCTGTTCTGCTGTTCCCGTAGCGAAGAAGCAGAGGTGCGACAGGCTCACTGAAACAAACAGATGACAGATGTTATTTGTTGTTGTTTTTCACAGTTTGGATGTGTTTAATTCCTCTTTTCTGCCCACATTCTCCACAGAGAGTTGGGACTTAAACCAGCAACCTTCTTGCTGTGAGGCGACAGTGTTAACCACCAAGCCACTGTGCCACCGTAATAGTATGTTTAATACAAGCTTAGATTAACGTTGAAATTGGAGTTAAATAAGTTTATAATCAGTCTTTTCCATAACGCCCCGTAGTGTTCATTTAAAAAATGAAATGCAGCCATACATACTTCAGGCTACATAATTCACGATCTCCTCTGTATATAGGGCTACATTTTCAGAATTAGCTTATGTTGTTAGGAAACCTTTTACAATGCTCCCATAAATAATGCAGCTAATGAGCTAATGGTTAGAGAGTTGGACTTGTGATGGGAAGGATGCAGGTTCTGGCAACTGGATACAAGTCCTGGCACTGGCAGGGATTGTAGAAGGGTATTGTTGGAAGCTTGCAGGTATAACCAGTTCTCAAATACATGGATAAGGTGAGTCCCTTGAGCTGTCACGGATTGGTCAGGCTCTCACGATCCCCACTCACGAAGATCACCATCACCTGACTTCTAATGAGCACACAGCTGCATCACATTCACGAGCACCAGATAAAAGCACAGCACTCCAGTCGCTCATTGTCCGGGCTCGTCTCGACGAAAGCGGACAACTGAGCGACCACTCAGCGTAGTCATCCTCAGCTAAACAAACGATTTACTTACCTGTTCTCTTTGTATTCCTCCCTAGTCTTCCTGGTCCTCCCGTATCGTCCTGTCTTCCAGTCCTTCCAAGTCTGTGTCATCCTCTGTCAGCTGTATCTGGTGTGTGCTGTCCATCCTCGTGTATTCCTGTTACCCAGCCACGGAGGAGAAGACCCCAACATCATTCCTGATCCTCCTGGCTATCCTTCATGTGCTCCTTGTTGTCATTCAATAAACACCCTAACGTTTCCTTACCTCTGTCTCCTGTCCGCTTCATAACAGAAGCCCGGACCAATAACGACGACAACATGAGCACCCCCGATCACTTTCAAGAGCTGGTGGACCAGTTGAAGCGGATTCTACAGCCACCAGCTCCACTTTCCAACGCACCACCAGCACCGAGCACTTCCGCCTCCACAGTTTCTTCTTCGGCCCTTCCTTCCAGTCCCATGGCCCGACCAGCGCCCTACTCAGGCGGAGCGGGGGAGTGCAATGGTTTTCTGTTACAATGTTCCCTCATATTCGAAATGCAACCTTCTCTATATCCCACAGATAAGTCAAAGATCGCCTACATCGTATCTCTACTCTCTGGACCTGCACTTAAATGGGCTGAGACGATCTGGAACCAAGCCGGGCCGGTCATGAATTCCATCACTACCTTCACGGAGTATTTCAAAGAGGTGTTTGGACGTTCTGATGGGGAAGTAGCCGCTGGAGAGCAGCTGTATCATCTAAAGCAAGGTACTCTATCTACACAGGAATATGCTCTCCGGTTTCGCACTCTAGCAGCTGCAAGTGGATGGAATGAGAGATCGTTGTTGACCACGTACCGGCTCGGCTTGGAACCCACTCTCCGAATCCAACTGGCCACATTAGATGATACAATGGGTCTGGAGAGATTCATCCAACATTCTCTCCGATGTTCCGATCGTCTTCGTTCCTATCAACAGGACACCATCACCCCCTCGTCTGCACTCCTCCAATCGCCTGAGTCAACAGCCTCTCCAGAACCAGAACCCATGATAATAGAGTCTGGAAGACTGACATCAGCGGAACGACAGAGGAGGCTGACCCGGGGTCTGTGTCTATACTGCGGTGTCAGTGGACACACCCGTATGGAGTGTCCCCTTCGTCCCATTCGGACTTCAGTGAGTGTATTCAGTACGAATATTGAACAATGTAAACCACTTACTACCACCGTACAAATAACTACTGCCTCTATTTCTCTCCTTGTCACAGCCCTCATCGACTCCGGGTCAGCAGGGAACTTCATCTCCCAATCCCTCTGTCGTCAACTCCACCTCCGTACTGAGGCGTCCTCGCATATATACCAGATACAACCGATAACCCAGTGCACTCGATCTTCGACCCGTATCCATCGACAATGCGAAGACATCCTTCTTCAAGTGGGGGTGTTACATCAAGAGAGGATTCAATTTCTGGTTCTGGAGGGTGCAAATATGGACATCATTCTAGGGCGCCCGTGGCTGGTGAAGCACGATCCCATCATCTCTTGGGGCACAGGAGAGATAAAGAAATGGGGATCTGGATGTACACCTGCCTGTTTTCCAAATCTCCCTCTTCAAGGTCGGAACCCCATTCTTTGTTTGCAACATCGGTCGAGAGCCCTCCTGAGAAGCAGTCTATCCACATTCCTAAGGAGTACAGCTCCTTTCATGATGTCTTCTGCCCCAAGAGAGCTTCCCAGCTACCGCCGCATCGGCCATGGGACTGCGCGATCGACCTAGTTCCAGATGCCCAGTTGCCAAGAGGTAGGATCTACCCGCTCTCGCTTCCAGAGAATCAGGCAATGGAAGATTACATAAGGGAGGCTCTGAGTCAGGGGTACATACGTCACTCAAAATCACCAGCCGCCTCAAGCTTCTTCTTTGTGGCCAAGAAGGACGGAGGGCTGCGTCCATGCATCGACTACAGGGTCCTAAATAACGGTACAGTAAAATACCGATATCCCCTTCCTCTGGTACCAGCCGCTTTGGAACAGCTCCGAGAAGCTAAAGTCTTCACTAAATTGGACCTCCGCAGCGCGTATAATCTGATAAGAATACGTGAGGGGGACCAATGGAAGACAGCATTCGTGACCCCTACTGGCCACTATGAATATGAGGTCATGCCTTACGGTCTGGTCAACGCCCCCTCCGTATTCCAAAACTTCATTCATGAAGTCCTCCGGGAGTTTCTTCACCACTGTGTAATAGTGTACATAGATGACATCCTCATTTACTCCCGGAGTGAGGCCGAACATCGCCAACACGTTGCGGAGGTCCTACACACATTGAGAGAACATCACCTCTACCTCAAAGCGGAGAAATGCTCATTCCACCAGAAGTCGATTCATTTCCTGGGATACATCATTGACCAAACCGGTATACGTATGGATGGGAAGAAAATTGAGGCTGTTCTATCCTGGTCAGAACCCACTTCCATTAAGGAGCTCCAGAGGTTTCTTGGGTTTGCTAACTTTTATAGACGATTTATCAAGGACTACAGCAGGATTACATCACCTCTCACTAATCTCCTCAAGGGTAAACCCAAAGGACTGGAGTGGACCAAAGAAGCAGCCGCAGCCTTCCGCCTTCTTAAGAAGGAGTTCACAAGGGCCCCACTCCTGACTCATCCTGACCCAAATCTTCCTTTCGTGGTGGAAGTGGACGCATCCACCACCGGCGTCGGGGCAGTATTATCTCAACATCATGATACACCGCCCCGACTGCATCCCTGTGCCTATTTCTCTCGGAAGTTGAGCCCGGCGGAGCAGAATTACAGCATAGGAGACAGGGAGCTTCTAGCAATCAAGCTAGCCTTGGAGGAGTGGCGTCACTGGTTGGAGGGAGCCAAACATCCGTTCCAGGTGATCACAGATCACAAAAACCTCCAGTACATCAAAGAGGCCAAGAGACTATGTCCACGTCAAGCCAGATGGTCACTTTTCTTCTCACGTTTTGATTTCTCCATTTCCTATCGTCCAGGACCCAAGAATCTAAGAGCAGACGCTCTCTCTCGTTTACACGAGCATCACGATCATGAAGAACTCCCAACGAAGATTCTTCCCGAACACATCTCCATTTGTCCGATCACCTGGAACGCTCCTCCAGTCGTTGCCACTCCGGAAGCTCCTGCTCCGCCGGGATGCCCTCCTCATCGGCAGTTCATACCACCTGAACACCGGGTAGATCTGATCCACTCCTTACATACCTCGCTAGGCACTGGACATCCAGGGATCAACAATACTCTCTCGCTAGTATCCCAACGATTCTGGTGGCCAAACATGGCAAGGGATGTGAGGCAATATGTTCAGGGCTGTAAGGACTGTGCCCAATCCAAGAGCCCACGTCATCTACCCGCTGGAAAGCTCCATCCCTTGCCGATTCCGAACCGTCCCTGGTCACACCTAGGAGTGGACTTTATCACTGACCTCCCTTCGTCAGAAGGTAATACCTGTATTCTAGTCATAGTAGATAGATTCTCAAAGTTTGTCAAACTAATCCCTCTGAAAGGTCTTCCCACAGCCTTTGAAACTGCCGACAATATCTTTAATCAAGTCTTCAGGTCATTTGGTATTCCAGAAGATATTGTGTCGGACAGAGGTCCACAGTTCATCTCACGTCTATGGAAAGCCTTCTTCAAGCTCCTAGGTGTGGCCGTCAGCCTCTCTTCTGGATATCATCCCCAAACCAACGGGCAGACAGAGAGGAAGATTCAGGAGGTGGGACGGTTCCTGAGGACCTTCTGCAGTGGTCACCAGAACTCCTGGAGCCAGTATTTGGGCTGGGCAGAATATGCCCAAAATTCACTGCGGCAACCCTCCACCGGACTCACGCCATTCCAGTGCGTCCTGGGCTTCCAACCACCGCTCTTTCCCTGGGATGGCGAACCATCTGATGTCCCCGCAGTGGATCACTGGTTCCGGGAGAGCGAGAGAGTCTGGGACGAGGCTCATCAACATCTGCAGAGGGCAGTCCGTCGAAGCAAGGTAACCGCCGATAGGAGAAGGTCTGAAGAACCCAGATACACACCCGGACAAAAGGTGTGGCTATCCACCCGGGACATACGCATGCGACTGCCCTCTCGCAAGTTAAGTCCCCGATTTGTTGGTCCCTTCACCATCGTGGAACAGGTTAACCCCGTCACCTACAAACTACAATTACCCTCTCACTACCGTATTCACCCTACATTCCACGTATCACTCCTGAAACCCTATCACGATCCTGTTCTTCCCTCCACAGAGCCTGACCACGAAGAGGAACCCCCTCCTCCACTGCTCCTAGAAGAAGGAGCCGTCTACGCAGTGAAGGAGATCTTGCGTTCCCGACGTCGTGGTGGCCAGTTGGAGTACCTGGTGGACTGGGAAGGGTACGGCCCCGAAGAAAGGACATGGGTTCCCAGAGCTGATATTCTCGATCCTAGTCTCATGGTGGAGTTTCATGAGAGCCACCCTGAGTTCCCAGCGCCTAGAGGCAGAGGGAGACCACCACGGCGTCGGAGGTGTCGGCCCTCAGGAGCGGGCCCTGGGGAGGGGGGTACTGTCACGGATTGGTCAGGCTCTCACGATCCCCACTCACGAAGATCACCATCACCTGACTTCTAATGAGCACACAGCTGCATCACATTCACGAGCACCAGATAAAAGCACAGCACTCCAGTCGCTCATTGTCCGGGCTCGTCTCGACGAAAGCGGACAACTGAGCGACCACTCAGCGTAGTCATCCTCAGCTAAACAAACGATTTACTTACCTGTTCTCTTTGTATTCCTCCCTAGTCTTCCTGGTCCTCCCGTATCGTCCTGTCTTCCAGTCCTTCCAAGTCTGTGTCATCCTCTGTCAGCTGTATCTGGTGTGTGCTGTCCATCCTCGTGTATTCCTGTTACCCAGCCACGGAGGAGAAGACCCCAACATCATTCCTGATCCTCCTGGCTATCCTTCATGTGCTCCTTGTTGTCATTCAATAAACACCCTAACGTTTCCTTACCTCTGTCTCCTGTCCGCTTCATAACATGAGCAAGGCCCCAATCCACCAACTACTTTTTTGGGCACTGCAGCAATGGCTGCCTACTGTTCTGAGTGTGTGCCCTTTGATGGGTTAAATACAGAGCACAAATTTAGAGTATGGGTCACCATAATTGACCAAAGGTCACGTCTTTCCTTCCTGTTTTTAAGTTGACTTTTATACTCATGGGATTTACATGCGAACAAGGAAATATGCTTATTTCTGTATACAGAACTCTTATTATTCTACTATGCCTAGGTAGGTATATCCAGTTTTTCATTCTATAGCACCTTAACAGTTATGGTTTTGTTTGTCGAGTGCTATAATTTAGATTAGCCTCTTTTTTAAATTTGCATTGATTCAGTTAGTTTAAAGCTGTTTGAAATAATGTCTATTCTGTAAAATGCTAAAAAGGGTACTTGACCTACAGATGCTAAACTATTAAACATTAGTGTGTCACCTTAAATCTATTTTAGCAGATTTGTCAATTTCCCCATATACCAGAAGACAAATATTTCTTCATAAAATGTTTATTCCTCAGTGCAGACATTATTTACCAAATGCTTTCTGTCTTTGCAGCAGTAATAATAAAACAAACCAAGACTACAGGTGATTTGCTTTTTAAAAATAAAATTGAAATTTGCTGTTAGCATAGCTAACATTCACTGGCATTTTCTTATTTTCGAGTTTCTTCTAGTCTGTTTAATGACCCTGTTCACAAAGACTGGAAAAGCAAATTGTCTTGTTGACTTAATCATTGTTTGTTTCCTTAATCCTTATTCCTGTTAATATTGACAGTGTTGTTTTAAATGTTTGGTTAATACAAGCTAGTTTCATGAAACCAAAAATTCTTCCTTTCCTCTCAGTCTCTGTAGCAGAGGTGGAGTGTGTATTGGAAGGCTGTAAGTCTGAGACGTTGAGAAACCAGGCCACCTCACTCCCAGAAGAACAGTGCCTCACTATTGTATTCAAAGGAGGAAGAAAGAGCTTGGATGTCCAGTGTGACACAACAGAGGAAGCCCAGCACTGGGTCCATGGCATTCGAACCCTCCAGGGCAGAGTCAATAACATGACCCAGAAAGAAAAACTCGACAAATATCCTTCAGCAGCTAATTAAATTCCCTTGAAACCACAGTCCCAGTCAATTATGTGGCTCTATAAGACTCTAGCAGCTCAGGTTTGGATTCACATGCAGCTTTATTATATATCAAAGCAGAGTTAAGGAAACAAATTAGGGCTTGATTACTAAAAAAAAGTGCATCTATTTCAGCATTTCTCAATCCCAGTCCTCACACCCCACAGCTCTGCACATTTTGCCTGTTTCTCTTATGATTTCAGATGTTTGTTCTAATACATCCATAATTGAACTAAGAAGCAGCATAAAAATTTCACACAACTGGGATTTTAGTGTACAATATTTGAATCAGGGTTGCCAGGGTTTCACAACAAAATTAGCCCAATGACCAGTAAATCTAGCCCAATAAATCAGTCATAACTGAGAATAAGTGCCCATTCGTGACATGCACATTTTGCATTACTGTATGCATTATACACAGTTTCCTCTTTGAAAATAACAATATAATAGTAATTACATATATTTAATTATCATTTTAAAACCTCTTACAACATTTTACCTTAATTTGACTGCACTACTGGTGTGGTTTCTAAAATGATCAATTAAGATATTAATTCAATTCTAATTCGATGAACTTTCTTCTGTAGATTACTTTTGCAGTTATTATACAGCACATGTGTCAAAGCCAGTTCCTGAATGGCCGCAGCTCTTCGCAGTTTAGTTCCAACCCTAATTAAACACACCTGATCAAACTAATTGAGTGCTTTAGGCTTGTTTGACACCTACAGATAGGTATGTTGAAGCAAGGCTGGAACTAAACTCTGCAGGGCTTCGGCTTTGACACCACTGTTATACAGCAACAACCCTGGAGAGTCCTGCCAATCTGTTATCATTAGGGTTTGGAATTGAAAATTAATTCTGGAATTGGATATTTAGTTTAGGCGTGCAATTTCATACTGCATGATTTTCATTATCATCAGATCACTGTTGTTTTTACACTGCATGACTGTTTAGGGTTAGATTACTGCATGATTGATTTGCTGTGACTGCAGGATACAAACTGCATGACTACACTAAACAATCTGCGACAACTCAAATTCATAAATATAAACGAGATGGGATAAGATCACTCAAGATCACGTTCGAGACTGGATTATATTTTAAATAATATGCCGTTCAAATGGTCCGTGCACACACAATGATTGCCAACAAAACATTATGGAGGAGGATATGTTTGGGAACTTACATTTACATTTACATTTACATTTAGTCATTTAGCAGACGCTTTTATCCAAAGCGACTTACAAATGAGGACAAGGAAGCAATTTACACAACTATAAGAGCAGCAGTGAACAAGTGCTATAGACAAGTTTCAGGTGTGTAAAGTCTAAGAAGCAAAGCATTAGTAAAATTTTTATTTTATTTTTTTTTTTTTGAGAGAGAGAGAGAGAGAGAGAGAGAGAGAGAGAGAGAGAGAGAGAGAGAGAGAGAGGGCACAGTTAGTGGTATAGCCAGAGAGGCAGTTGCAGATTAGGAAGGAAAGTGGAGACTAAACAGTTGCGTTTTTAGTCGTTTCTTGAAGACAGCAAGTGACTCTGCTGTTCTGATGTAGTTAGGGAGTTCATTCCACCAACTGGGCAGATTGAATGTGAGAGTTCGGGAAAGTGATTTCTTCCCTCTTTGGGATGGAACAACGAGGCGACGTTCATTCACAGAACGCAAGTTTCTGGAGGGCACATATATCTGCAGAAGTGAGAGCAGATACGAAGGAGCAAAGCTAGAGGTCACTTTGTAAGCAAACATCAGAGCTTTGAATTTGATGCGGGCAGCAACTGGCAGCCAGTGCAAACGGGTGAGTAGCGGAGTAACTTGATGTTAAGAATCTGAAACTTGTTATAGAATTCAAATTTAGACTCTTCTTATTCTTACTGCATATTTACTTTTTTTTTTACTTTGCAGTCTGTGGCAGGACCTTCTACGCTTGTGAGCAGTATAACAACTTATATTACACAATATTATAGTTAAATTTACAAATCCTCGCAAAAATAGATATAATCCACTAAAGCCCCCCTAGCTGAAGAAGGCAGCGAGTTTTATGTTTATGTAGACAATAATGTTTTTTTAACATTTTAATCCTTTAGTTTGTCATATTTAGAGATATTTGTGTATTGCTGTACATCCCTGCGTGTGTATCAAGCAGTGTGTATACACGTTTTGGATCTGCATAGACACATAACACTTATACACTCTTTAAATAACAAATAAAAACCTATTTCAGTCTATTTCTGTTGCTTCAAAATAGCAAAGCACGTTAACAAATGTATTTGCCATTTAAACAAAGTGGCACAAAACATGAAAATGATAAGTGCATCGGGTTGAAACTACACTGTTAAAATAATTCTGTTAAATTTCCAGAAAAATACCAGCAGCTGTGATTGCTAGGATTTTTCCGTAAATATACGGACGTTTTATAGAACTGTTAAATTAACGGAAAATAACCGCATTTTATGAACTGAGACAATGTTCAGTTTACAAAAACGTAGCTTAGTGCACAAAAATGTAAAGTCATTAAATGCATTAATACATTCATGTGTGATTGCAATTAGCAAACAGATTTTTACTGGATTAGTAACTACACAGCTACATTTAAACAAAAGAAGCTGCAGCATTACATCAGATACTCCCAGTTCATCTTTGACTTGCACACAGACGCTAATATCCTCCACAATGGTGACACAAAAAAAGTTTTACAGTATTTTGCTGTTTTTTTCATGACTTAACGGAAAAATACCGGCAGCTGTGGTTGCCAGTAATCTACTGTTTTTAACATTTTACGTTCGTAAATTCAATTTACAGAATATTTCTGTTAAAAATACATTCCACAGTCTGTATTTTCATCCAACACATTTAACCTCTCAAATCTCTGAGCAAAACCCTCACTAGTGTCCTCACTACAGAGGGTTGTGCACTCAGGCAGTGATGAAGTTATTGCAATAATTAAGTGTCTAATTAAAGGAGGATTGGGATTTATTGGTGAACAACTGTTAACAAGCAGAATCACTGAAGGAAAGAACAACAAGACCAAATAACACAAATTACAGCCAAAATCAAAGATGAAATCAAATGAAAAAACTCTAAATAAAAAAAATATTAATAAAAATAATTACATAAAAAATGTAATCTCTCAAAATCCTCAGCAGAGTATCATTAAACAACTTCACAAACATCAGGAGCTTCACCTAATACTGAACTTTGACTCTATTACTGTCACATGAACAAAAACTCTTAATGAAATTTTTGTTGTTCATTTGAAGTCACCATAATGGAGGTCAGCATCTGTTTAGTCGGGCTCTTCAACTTTTTGTTTTAAAACTAGTTTTTATTTTGGCTGCTATAATTAATTGTGTTAATCACACTATTTGAATGGCATGAAAAGCCAAAAGAAAATATAAGGAAAAGTCTGATAAGATTAACTATAATGCCACATCCACCCTTACCTGCTTGTGTACTCATTCAATAACTTGTTGTATGTGACATTCTAATTATTATTTATTTTTATTTCTTTTCTAATTGTATGTTGCTCCTCCATGAAAAGCTGCAATATTGTCCCAAGCAGCATTAATATAAATTTAGCTGCAGTTCTTTTTTTAAGAATTAACTTATAAATTATATGTTTCAATTAAGTACATACAGCATATTTTCTCTTTGACTTTTCTGCCATAGCTGATGAGTTTCAGAAACACAGTTATAACAGCCAGAGAAACATTAAGATAGAGTAAAGGTTCAAGAGCTCAACTAAAGCAGCCTCTGATCTCTATGATGGTGAGGTCAAATCAAACATTTTCAATAAAAATATAAACATCTGTTAATTATCAAATATTCTTGCAGACATGACAGAAATGAAGTCAAACTGTAATCAGTGAAGCAGGCAATGCTATTATTTATTGGAGTTGTTTAATCTTCTGTCTTAATTCAGTTGGTTTGGTGTGAGACTGTGTCTGTAGTTTTATTTCTTGTTCTTTCCTTCAGTACTTGTGCTTGTTAACAGCAGATGTTTATCAGTGTCTGAATTCACTCATTTGTGGTCATTCACATTGTCTAGTGGACTGAACTAATTGACTAATTTAGGCACTAGTGAATGAGGGTGTATGGTGAGATTTTAGACACTCTGCCTAATTTCTCGATAAACAAAGATTAGATCTGTTACAGTTCTTTTCTGTATTTTGTACAGAAATAAGCCGCTAATCAACATGTTTTCACTGTAGATTTTACAGACTTTTACTGTTAAAATCACAGACATTATTTACAGTGTAGCAAAAAACACTTGTGCCACACATGCCCATCATTGTTCAGTGTGTGTGATAGGGCCCAGTGTGTTACCTTTGTTGTATACCCTTGACTTTTTTAACTTGGATCTATGGCTACCTGAAACAAGCTGACATGAATCATGATGGCAAGATGTCATATGAGGAGGTTCAAGTTCTTTTCAAGTTGGTCAACATAGACCTGAATGAAGAATATGCTGCCAGCCTTTTCAAGGTCAGTATTTATTCACAGGAACACAGCACAGCCAACTAGACTGAACTTTGAAGGTTTCAAGTGTTAAATAGTTAAAGTTTGCTTGAATCTTGGCGTAGTCTAGATAGATAATAACATAATAATAATAATAATAATATAATAATAAAGTCTATATAATATAATAAATAATTTATATAATATAGTACAAGTATAAACAGATAAATTTTACATTGAATAAAAGCATAAACACTTAAGAACAAATGCATATATACAATGTATAGAAGGTTTTTAATTTCTGTTTTGTTCATGGTATGAAATGTATTTTTCTTGATGTTAAATTTAAATTTGTGAATTTTCTTTCTATGTTTTTAGAAGAGTGATAAATCAGCAGATGGACGGCTTGAACATGAGGAGATAGAGTTATTTTGCCGTGAGTTACTACGTCGGCCTGAGTTGGATGCAGTGTTTCAACAGTACTCTGCAAACGGTTGTGTCCTGTCTACTGTGGATTTGCGGGAATTCCTGAAAGATCAGGGCGAGGACCACACCCTTGTACATGCGCAGAGCCTCATCCTCACCTATGAGCTCAATGAATGGGGTATTTTCTATTTACTTTTTGTGTTTTTTGTACACACAATCCTTGGTAGAAACATTCTAGATCAGTGATGCCCAAGCTAGGGCCCGCGCAAAGTTGGCCCATGGTAACCTTTGATTTGGCCCGCCATCCCATCTACGAAGAGAGGGAGAATGATGGGGATGGTTTCGAGATTGTCAATTCAAATTTCATGTAACTCTTTGTTTATTTTATTGTTAAAAGCTAACTGAAATTAAGTGTTTCAATTAAATGGCGTAAATTAACCTGATTTTGTTTAAATGTATATACTGTCATCTGACAATGCAGAGACTTTGAAAAGCAAATCAAGTCAAAGATAGATTCTCCTTGTCCTGTGTATTTAACATTGAACTCCACTGTGTTATAAATGTGCTTGTTTTTGTTTTATTGCAATAAGTAATAATTTAAAAAGTTATACTGCAATAGTTAATAAAATTTGAAGTCATGATTTATATTGATTTTGAAATATTATGAAATAAATTAGGAAATTACTCATGGCAACTTAAATGTAATCTAGTTTACATTTACCCTTGGCCCACAGTTCTCAATGATATTTGGTTATTGTCCCTTTATACACAAAAGTTTGGACACCCCTGCTCTAGATATTTACTGATAAAAAGTATACTGGACTTAGGAATATCCTTACAATTTAAAGGTGACTTCTTGAATGTTTCCATGAACTTTTTCCATGTTAAAGTACTCTGTGTGCGTAATTATCAGGCAAGTTGTCTTTTTTTGACAGCATTAATTGTATAATTTACCTACAGTGTTCTTGGTCAATCAAACCAAATGCAAAATGTTCACAAACCTGAATATTAAATAAAAGAGAAGTTTTGGCTTTCTTAGGGAAATATCTATGTGTGCAAAATTATCGGGCAATTATTAGTGTGCAGAATTATTATGCAAAAATTGATAAATCAATTTAGAGAAATTGAAGGCCCTTAAAAAGTATTGAAACCTCTTGAATGCCATTTTACCTTGTAAAAAATTTGTAATAATAATAATTTGTTTGATAAAGTATGTCTGAATTTAATCTGCGATTATCAGGGTGCTGTGTAGTTTCTGAAATCGATAAAATTTTGCTAGATTTGACATCACGCTGCTTTGTTTTATGCAGTAACCAAGGCAACACCATTGTTCCTGCTGTTCTATGGGCGCCAACAGCTGGATTAGCATTTTTATTTAATATATAAATAATTTTTCTTACTATCAGTATTTAGTAAAAATACTGTAGACCAAGTTAAAATGTCAACAACGTTATCGGTTGAAACCTAAAGTCCTGATGAGGTCTTAAAATCTATGTACCAAAAAGTAAACCGTACCGCACCACTTTTTGGGTACCCTTTGCAAAGAGTACCTAGCATGACAAAAGAGTACCAAAAAGCGAAGCTAGACACACAACTGAACAATATTGGTTTACAGAGAAATGTCACTAGCGCATACATAAGCAGAATGAAAACAAAGAAACCGCCATTTTTAAATACACAGCCGAGACATTACATGGTAATACTATATACATATAATAATGAGCCATGGTCGATCCGAGCTCAAACAAACCTTGTCGTTGTCTTGATGAACAGCCACAAAGCCAAGAAGAACAAAATCTGCCGTGTCCTGTTTTTTCTTTACAAGCCCATCTAAAGTGCGAGTGGTTTTACTTTCTCCAGAGAGCTCGTGTGCGCGTCTATATTTGAAATAACAAACTTTTTGAGCTGATAATAACGTGCGCATGATTATTGAAGTGCTTCTGACATCTGATCCTTTCAGAAACAGACAAACGCGAGAGTGAAGAGCGAAAAAACAAGGGAGAAGCCGAAAAAAACTGAGCAAATGATTTCTTCAGCAACCTAAAACATGAACAAACTGCTATGTTTAATTATATCATCGCCTTTTGGACTATTATGAACTCGAAATGACGGAATTACTTTCTAACATGTTCTGGTGAAGATTAAAGACACTTATGAGAGGTTTGCGCTGACTATAGGCTATATGTTGCGTGTTGTTTTTAAACCTAAATAAGGACTAAATGTATGCTGTGTGTAGTTTTTCTGTAATTGGTAACATATCAGAGACTGTAAGGGTCTGTATGTGCTCATATATTTTGTATATTGTTACCCTTTAGGCAATGAAAACGCAAGCCTGATAAAGGTGACCCGCACTAAACCAGTCAGTGGAAACGAGCCTTTACAAGCAGTTAGAAGCACTGAGTAGGATAATTGGGAGATATGATTGAGCCGGCAGTACCATTTTAACATAACAGCATTTTTCTATGAAATGTCAAGTTCACTAGCAAAGAGTGACAAAGAAATCAGCAAATCACAGGCAATTTTAGTATCAAAGTTAGGTCGTGGACTCAAAAACCAATAACTTGCACATTCAAAGCACTTTGTTGCAATTATTGTAAACATTAGGAGAAAAGCACCTACAGTTACCTTGTGATTTAGCATGTTGCATTGATATTCATCAGTGTGTACAGCCTATTAGTTTGGAAAAGCTGCTGGGCACTTTCAGATGAGCTAAGACTACACTCCAATGGATTTTGAAATGGATTATCTGAGTTAAAGTTAAAATTATTTGCTCAAAGTGCCATCGCTCTCATACAGTAGCCTACAGAAACAACCAAGCCACTGATTTTGGGTAGGCAGCAAGTTTGAATTTGCATCATCACATGCATGCGTACACACAAAGACAGAAACAAAAACAATACATAGCATGAAGTATGCATTATTAATAACATGGAGATAAATAATATAATAATAGGGATGGTTATGGAACTTTGAGGAAAATAATATAATGCTAAATAATGAATAAAATGAGCATTTATTTGCAAGACAAGTTTAAAAGAGTAGGGGAAAAAAACTATACATCATTTACAGTGCATGTGCAATTGTTTGACATTAATAACCTCACATTAATCCTCACATGATTACCTTCTTTAATGGAAATTAAGAACAATACATCCTATTTACAGCTGAAGTCATAATTATTAGCCCCCATGTTTATTTTTTCCCTTAAGGGAGAGAAGATTTTTTCAAAACATTTATAAACATAATAGTTTTAATAACTCATTTCTAATAACTGATTTATTTTTTATCTTTGCCATGATGACAGTAAATAATATTTCACTAGATATTTTTCAAGACACTTCTATACAGCTTAAAGTGACATTTAAAGGCTTAACTAGGTTAATTAAGGTAACTAGGCATGCTAGGGTAATTAGGCAAGTTATTGTATAACAATGATTGGTTCTGTAGACTAACAAAAACAAATATAGCTTAAATGGGCTAATAATTTTGACCTTAAAATATTTTAAAAAAAATTAAAAACTGCTTTTATTCTAGCCAAAATAAAACAAATAAGGCTTTCTTCAGAAGAAAAAATATTATCAGACATACTGTGAAAATTTCCTTGCTCTGTCAAACATCATTTGGGAAATATTTAAAAAAGAAAAAAATTATAAAAAAAATTCTGACTTCAACTGTATATGCAATCTAGCCTATACTAGACTTATTATGGAAATTTAGTTCCTTTACATTTGTTCATCAAACTTCTATTTAAGTTAAACTTAGCTGATCCCTCAACTTGCACGGTAGATGCGATCGAGGCAAATTTTGCACTTTCCCATCAAATATGTCATGTGTATCGCATCATTCGTGCCGATACTTAGCTCAGCACATGTATACGTTACCTCTTCTGAAATGACCTGGTGCAGTCTAGAACTTGTAACCTCTTTGTTTATGTTTGTTTATTGTTTTTTTGTCAGATTTGCATGTAAAAGTTCTGCCTTCTCATCTAATTTGCTTAAGAGGACACACTCGAATGCTGCAGGCTTGAAATAATTTGTATAAATTATGGGGTATTTTGACCTGAAACTTCACAGACACGTTCAGGGTTTCCCTAAGATTTTTTTCCATTCTGAAATTATGTTACCATTAAATTTCAGCCTAAATAAATGCATGTATGTATGTATTCTGTCCCATGCAGCCCAGAAGAACCAATTCATGACAGCAAATGGCTTCACCATGTACATGCTGTCTAAGGAGAATGATGTGTATAACCCAGATCACAGAAGAGTATACCAGGACATGAGCTACCCATTAAGTCACTACTTTATCTCTTCCTCACACAACACCTACCTCACTAAAGACCAGCTCATCAGTGAGAGTAGCGTTCACCCTTACATAAGGTACACAGACACACTCACATATTTGTATAACCTAACATTGGGTCAAACACGGACAAACCTAACTTTAATGATGTTAATGGCTCCCTGGCCATTGGAAAGAAGGCAGAGAACCAAAGAATTTGAATGATTTAAACATAAAACAAACAGGCTGGGACAGTCCCTAATGGATAGCTGTAGCCTAATTAGAAAGTAAAAATCAAGCATAAACTCTCTCAGCCCTGCCCCACTGGCTACACTAGGTTAAAAGTGTCATTTAAATTTAACACAATTATGGGATTGTCCATATTTTACCCAATGTTGGGCTACGACAGCCCATCATTTTTTGAGTGTACACATTTACATGCATAATGAATGAGAAGACCTTTTCAGCGAAAGCGTTCATACATACGCAAATGTCAATATTCAGCAAATACTATAAAAAGTGCTGTTGTTTGTTTGTGGCACAGGGCTCTAAGTCAAGGCTGTCGCTGTGTGGAGCTGGACTGCTGGGATGGAGAAAAGGAGCCAGTTATTTACCATGGACACACCCTCACATCCAAAGTGCCATTTAGTGAGGTGGTGAAGATCATCGCTGAATATGCTTTCAGGGTGAGCACAGCAGTGGCACCTGCAACTGCACGTCTGTACGCACTGTGCATACCTACCCTGAGAGGGAGCGAATGAATGCTGCTTTATTTATTTATTTATTTATTTATTTATTTTTAACATAATTGAATTTGATTATTAAACAGTATACACTATGTTATATTGACAAAGCAAGAAAGAATGAGAATAAATAAAGGTGTGCGTTTGTGTGTTTTAAATTGTGTATGTACTTGCATGGTGGGAGATGGGTAAAGAAATCTATTGGCTTTAGTTTTGCTGGTGATTTATTCTGCACACTAAAAATGACAATTCAGCTAGCTATTGTTTAAAGCAAGGTTCAAAATGAGTAAACGCTCTTTAAAACAGCTAAACTTAATTGAGACATTTGCCAAAAGGCTTAAAACTAATGAGACAAATATTGCTTCCCCACACGGGGTGAAGACCACAGTCTCATCAGCATCTGAGCCGGGGGAACTACAGGCCCAGCCCGTAGCTGCGCAGTCTCCTCGCATGCAACCGCTACCATTCAAGGTGTTTTAAACAATTTTATCTGATAGACTGGTACAAATAAACAGACATCTTCATTCTCATTCTGAGTTCTCTCACCCTTCCATAAGAATTTGAGACTTAACCTCAGATGTTATTCGTTATTCTTGTTTATCTAGTAAATAACTGACCAACTAAATATACAATTGAAATCAAAATTATTAGCCTCCCATTGATTTTTTTTTCTTTTTTAAATATTTCCCAATTGATGTTTAAGAGAGCAAGAAAATTTTCACTGTATGTCTGATAATATTTTTTCTTCTGGAGAAAGTCTTATTTGTTTTATTTCGGCTAGAAATTAATTTTTTAAAAACCATTTTAAGGTCAAAATTATTAGCCCCTTTAAGCTATATTTTGTTTAGATAGTCTACAGAACAAACCACAGTTATACAATAAATTGCCTAATTACCCTAAACTGTCTAGTTAACCTGATTAACCTAGTTAAGCCTTTAAATGTCACTTTAAGCTGTATAGAAGTGTCTTAAAAATGTCTAGTCAAATATTATTTACTGTCATCATGGCAAAGATAAAATAAATCAGTTATTAGGAATGAGTTATTAAAACTATTTTGTTTAGAAATGTGCTGAAAAAAAAATCTCTCCATTAAACAGAAATAGGGGAAAAAAATAAACAGGGGGCTAATAATTCTGACTTTAACTGTATATTTGTTACGGAAGCAGACGGACAAACAAGGGGAGTAAGTATAAATGAGGTTTATTACAACAGCAGAGTAATTTGGATAATGATTGAGAGTTGAAATGGAGTTTGGATGAACTGATGATTCTCTTTGCCAGGTGGGATGACAGACACAGAAGGATGACCGAATGCACACACCAGAGGACTTGCGGGGAAGACAGACTGACGAGACACACAACGTTGACAGGACAACTGGAACACTGGACAGACTGGAATGAAAACAGAGATAAGGTAAGTATATTTGCTGAGATCGTAGGGGAGTGAAACCTAGGAAGTGGTTCACTCAGAGTCCGCTTCGTAGGAACGAGCCCGGACAATGAGTGAAGTGAAGTGTGTGCTTATATAGTGAATGGGAGTGATTGGGTGCAGCTGTGCGTGGTTAATACTCAGGTGAAGGTGCTCGATGCGTGATGTTGGTGGAAGAGCCTGGCCAATCCGTGACATTACCCCCCTCCCCAGGGCCCGCTCCTGAGGGCCTGAACCTCCGACGTCGTGGTGGTCTACCTCGTCCTCGAGGTGCTGGAAATTCTGGGTGATTGGAGTGGAACTCTTCCATAAGTGCGGGATCTAATATATCGGATCTGGGGACCCATGACCTTTCTTCTGGGCCGTATCCTTCCCAGTCGACGAGGTATTCAAGCTGACCACCACGACGCCGGGACCGTAGGATGTCCTTGACCTGGTAGATGGCCCCTTCTTCTAACATCAGTGGGGGAGGAGGTTCCTCTTCATGGCCAGGCTCTGTGGAGGGAATCAGAGGATCGTGAAAGGGTTTTAGGAGGGACACGTGGAATGTGGGGTGGATTCTGTACTGTGGTGGTAACTGTAACTTGTATGTGACGGGGTTGACCTGTTCCAGGATGGTGAAGGGACCAACAAATCTGGGACTTAATTTTCGGGAGGGCAGTCGCAAACGGATATCTCTGGTGGAGAGCCAGACCTTCTGTCCTGGAGTATAGATGGGGCCTGGAATCCTCCTCTTATCAGATACCTCCTTTGTTCTGCGTACTGCCCTCTGGAGATGGTGATGAGCATCGTCCCAGACTCTCTCGCTCTCCCGGAACCAGTAATCCACTGCGGGGACATCAGATGGTGCGCCATCCCAGGGGAAGAGTGGAGGTTGGAACCCTAAGATGCACTGGAATGGCGTGAGTCCGGTAGTAGGTTGCCGCAGGGAATTCTGGGCGTATTCCGCCCAGCCCAGAAACTGGCTCCAGGAGTTTTGGTGACCGTGACAGAAGGTCCGGAGGAACCGCCCCACTTCCTGAATTTTCCTCTCTGTCTGGCCGTTGGTTTGGGGGTGATAGCCAGACGAGAGGCTTACGGTCACACCTAGGAGTCTGAAGAATGCTTTCCATAGTCTGGATATAAATTGGGGTCCTCGGTCCGAGACTATGTCCTCTGGTAACCCAAAATTTCGAAAGACGTGGTTGAACAGGTTTTCGGCGGTCTCTAGGGCTGTGGGTAGACCTTTCAAAGGAATCAAACGACAGAATTTAGAGAATCGATCTATGATGACTAGAATGCAGGTGTTACCTTCAGACAATGGGAGGTCTGTCATGAAGTCAACTCCTAGGTGTGACCAGGGGCGGTTTGGGATGGGCAAGGATGGAGTTTACCAGCAGGTAGATGGCGAGGACTCTTCGACATAGCGCATTCTCTGCAGCCTTGGACGTACCTTCTCACATCCCTCGCCATGTTCGGCCACCAAAAGCGTTGGGATAGCAGCGAGAGGGTGTTGTTGGCCCCAGGATGTCCTGTGCCCAGAGATGTATGGCTGGAATGAATGAGATCTACCCGTTGGTTTTCAGGGATGAAGCGTCGATTGGGGGGACAGCCCGGCGGAGTTCTGGATTCTGGAGTGGCGTTTACTGTAGGAGCGGACCATTGGATGGGACAGATAGTGATCTGATCGGGAAGGATCTTGGCCGGTGTCTCAATAATTTCATGCTGGTCGTGAACTCTGGAAAGTGCGTCTGCTCTGATATTCTTTGAACCTGGTCGATAGGAGATAGAGAATTGAAACCTGGAGAAGAACAATGACCAACGGGCCTGACGAGGACAGAGTCTTTTAGCATCTTTTAGGTATTGGAGATTTTTATGATCTGTGATCACCTGGAACGAATGTTTGGCCCCCTCCAACCAGTGTCGCCACTCCTCCAGGGCGAGCTTGATGGCCAGAAGTTCTCGATTTCCGATGTCATAGTTCCTTTCCGCCGGGCTGAGCTTCCGGGAGAAATAGGCACATGGATGGAGTAATGAAGGAGTACCGTGGTACTGGGACAGGATGGCTCCCACTCCGGTGGTCGATGCATCCACTTCGACCACAAACGGCAAGTCAGGATCAGGATGAGTCAGCAGTGGGGCTTGAGTGAAGGATTCTTTTAGGTTTTGGAAGGCTGCGGCGGCTTCGGGAGGCCAGGGTAGTGCTTTGGGTTTATTTTTCAACAGGTTGGTGAGCGGAGCGGTGATAAGACTGTAATTCTGGATGAAACGTCGGTAGAAATTAGCAAATCCTAGGAAATGTTGGAGTTCCTTTATGGTCTTTGGTTCGGGCCAGGAGATGACGGAAGTGACCTTCCCCTCGTCCATACGAACCCCTCTTTGATCGATGATGTACCCCAAGAACTGAACAGATGGTGAATGGAAGGAGCATTTTTCAGCCTTGAGGTACAGGCGGTGTTTCCTGAGGGTTTTCAGGACCTCCGCAACGTGGTGGCGATGTTCGGCCTCACTCCGGGAGTAAATCAGGATATCATCTATGTATACGATGACGAAGAGATGGAGGAACTCCCGGAGAACTTCGTGGATGAAGTTTTGGAATACGGAGGGGGCGTTAACCAGACCATAGGGCATGACCAGGTACTCGTAGTGTCCAGTAGGGGTCACAAACCCAGTTTTCCACTCGTCCCCCTCACGTATTCTCACCAGGTTATAGGCGCTGCGGAGGTCCAACTTGGTGAAAATTTTGGCGGATCTGAGTTGTTCCAGGGCCGCAGGGACGAGAGGAAGGGGATACCGGAACTTGACTGTACCTTGATTTAGGGTTCTGTAATCGATACATGGCCGCAGCCCTCCATCCTTCTTAGCCACGAAGAAGAAACTTGAGGCAGCAGGTGACGTGGATGGACGGATATACCCCTGACTCAGAGCCTCATGGATGTACTCCTCCATTGCCTTGGTCTCCGGAAGGTACAACGGGTAGATCCTACCTCTGGGCATAGGAGCATCTGGAAGCAGGTCTATGGCGCAGTCCCATGGCCGATGTGGAGGTAGCTGGGAAGCTCTCTTGGGGCAAAACACATCCTCGTATGAGGAGTAGATCTTCGGGATCTGAATGGATATTTTCTCGACAGGACTTTCGACAGACGTGACGTAGACGGTAAGGGGTCGTTGAATTGGTAAGGGTAGATCGGGAAAACAGCTGGATCTGCATTCTTCTCCCCATCTCTTAATCTCTCCTGTGCCCCAAGAGAGGATGGGATCGTGCTTCACCAGCCACAGGCGCCCTAAGATGATATCCATCGATGCACCCTCCAGAACCAGAAATTGAATCTCCTCTTTGTGGAGCAGTCCTACTTGGAGATTGACGGGTTCACATTTTCGATGGATACGTGCCTGAGAATGGATATCGTTGGTTATGGGCTGAATCTGGTAGACGTGCGTCGAGGCTTCGGTGTTAAGCTGGAGTCGGCGACAGAGGGCGTGCGAGATGAAATTTCCTGCTGACCCGGAGTCGATGAGGGCTGTGACTGAAACTGAGACAGAAGGGGTAGTTAACTGGACATTAGTGGTGAGAGGATGCATTTTTTCAATGGGAGAACTGAACAAACTCACCACAGAGCGTGCTGGACGAATGGGACAGTCCAGCCTGACATGTCCTTTGGCACCACAGTACATGCACAGACCCCGGGTCAGCCTCCTCTGTCGCTCGGTGATTGTGAGTCTACCAGATTCTATGATCATGGGTTCTAGTTCTGGAGGGACGGCTGGCTCTGGCGAACGGAGGAGTGCTTGGGATACCGGTGGAGGATCATGCTGGTAGACCCTCAGACGATCGGAACAGCGCAGAGAGTGTTGGATGAACTTCTCCAATCCCATCGTGTCGTCGAGGGCGGCCAGCTGTAACCGGAGGCCGGGCTCTAGTCCGAGCCGGTAGGTTGTGAGGAGAGATCGCTCATTCCACCCGCTAGCAGCAGCCAGAGTTCGGAACCTGAGAGCATAATCCTGAGTGGACATGGCTCCCTGTTTGAGATGGTATAACTGTTCTCCAGCTGCTACTTCGGCATCCGCGCGACCAAAAACCTCCTTGAAATATTGGGTGAATGACTGAATGGAATTTGTTACCGGCCCAGACTGTTGCCAGATGGTTTCAGCCCACCGAAGAGCCGACCCAGAGAGAAGGGAGATGATGAATGCGATTTTGGACCGATCTGTAGGGTATAACTCGGGTTGCATAGTGAATACCAGAGAACATTGTAGGAGAAATCCATTGCACTCCTCCGCCCCGCCAGAGTAGGGCGCTGGTCGAGCCATGGGACTGGATGAGTGGGTGGACGGTGAAGAAGTGCTCGGTGCTGGTGGTGCTTCGGGAAGTGGAGCAGATGGTAGTAGCACTCTCTTCAATGAATCCACCAACTCCTGAAGGGGATCGTGAGTGCTCATGCTGTTGGTAGTTGAAGGTCCGGTCTTCTGTTACGGAAGCAGACGGACAAACAAGGGGAGTAAGTATAAATGAGGTTTATTACAACAGCAGAGTAATTTGGATAATGATTGAGAGTTGAAATGGAGTTTGGATGAACTGATGATTCTCTTTGCCAGGTGGGATGACAGACACAGAAGGATGACCGAATGCACACACCAGAGGACTTGCGGGGAAGACAGACTGACGAGACACACAACGTTGACAGGACAACTGGAACACTGGACAGACTGGAATGAAAACAGAGATAAGGTAAGTATATTTGCTGAGATCGTAGGGGAGTGAAACCTAGGAAGTGGTTCACTCAGAGTCCGCTTCGTAGGAACGAGACCGGACAATGAGTGAAGTGAAGTGTGTGCTTATATAGTGAATGGGAGTGATTGGGTGCAGCTGTGTGTGGTTAATACTCAGGTGAAGGTGCTCGATGCGTGATGTTGGTGGAAGAGCCTGGCCAATCCGTGACAATATTAAAATAAAGATAGAGTGATGTGCTTTCATTTTCTCGCAATGCCCTTAAATAATGTTGCCTTTAAACCCTAAGTATCATTGTTTTTTGAGATTGAAATAAGAATAAGGGATGATAGGGCGGGGTGGTGCTGGATATGTGCGTACCTTTGAATAAAATCCTGTAGGCTCCCCTGGAGCACAGGCAGTGTTTTTTTCACCTTCATCTGACTGAATAATTCTTTCATTGGGGTAAATAATGCAAAGTGTTGGTTGTTTGTCAGACATCTTGGATTCCTAGCTTGAAAAATCTTTTTTTTGCGTTTTCAAGTGCAAATATCTTATAAGGTACAATAAAATTGCAATTATGGTTATATTTAGTGTTTTGTTGTTAAAGTTAAACATAAATCTTACAAAGTTTATGTAAAATATAAATAAGTTGTACTAGCCCTTCGTTATTCTTCAAAATAAGGTCAAATAAGGGAGTAAAATAACAGAAAAATGACAGAAAAAACAATATGCATAATGAAAATGCTTGTTTTCTAGACTTCTCCATATCCTCTTATTCTGTCTCTGGAGAACCACTGCTGTGTGGAACAACAGACAATCATGGCCCAGCAGTTGCGCTCAATTCTGGGGGACAAATTGCTCAGCAAACCTCTCAAAGACAAGCCACTTCAACACCTGCCATCACCAGAGGTAATACAGTCTGTCTTATCTTAACCGAGTTCAAATCTAATCTTAAATAATGAATGAAGTTCGGTAAAACAAAGGTGGGTGGAGAGGGGGCCTTTAGAGGTTGGACATGGCCCCTTAGTTCCATTGAAAGGAACTCCTAATGCTTCACCAGTGACTGTGTGTTTATGTGTCAGCAATCGAGAGCAAGTGAAAGAAACTTGAGAATGTCATCATCATTTGTGCAGGCACATACACATCAAATCAATATTTAGTCAGTGGAAGAAGTGTGGATGGCCAACAAACAGTGTGACAAAAGTAATTCAGTAATTAGTAAATTTTAGTAAGTAAATAGTGGTAATTTAGTAAGTTATTTTTTACATCCCCATTCTGTGAAAAAATGTTTTTTAAGAAATCAGCTTCTAAAAGGACCAATCCAGAATCCATGTGCGACAGATGCAAAATCAAACATTTGCTGTGGTTCGAAGAGCAGTAGGGCAAATGGCATTGGCAATTGTTGGAAATCCTGGGTGATATTAAGATCTTGACAAATGATATGCTTATGAATGTGCAGGGGAAAAAAAACTGCTTAGCTGAATATTTATTATTTGTTATTAAAATGTAGCAAAATAGACCAATATTTTCCTTGGCCAAATATATAAATAAGCAAAATTAAACACAACCAGCACACTGAAACATTACAAATATATGGGCAATGTTAACTGACTGTTTCTATCTCATCATTTTCCCTTTTGATCTTATTTGTTCATATTATGAAAAAGCAACACAAGTTTGCCTATACATTGTTGGGAAGAAGTGAGCCCTGTCCTATTCACAATAAACCCAGAAATGAGCTCCAATGGAGAAGACATGCAAGGGATGGAGTGATGATCCCACACACTGCGGCCATGTGTTTTTTTTTTTTTGGTGCTCAACTGCGAAGGTGTTTCACCTGTCAACTTTTAAAACATGCCAAGCGCCCGGTTATGCTGCAGACATTTAGCATTCACCTGAGCCAATAATAAAAATTATTATTATTAATTTAAATTTTTAATAATTTATTAATATTATTATTACATAAGATATTGTTTATTTATTTATTTTATTTTTTATGAAAGTCTACTTTTACAACTTGGTCCGTGTCATATACAGTAGGCTACAGATACATTTCTTAATAAATATCCTACTATTAATTAAATCCATTACTGTGTTTTCAAAGTGCACTACGAAGGTAATGCAATTGTCATTATGAAGATCGCTAAAACGTAACTGCAAAAATACATTGAAAGCAAATTACACCTAAGAGAGATGACTTTAATGTTTTTTTTTTTTGATCATTCCAAGTTTAAATGTTGCTCGAAACAAATAGGGCATAGGGGGGGATTACTGGGAATAGTACACAACTAGGAACTATGCTTCTAACTACAGCTCTAGAGGTGCAAGCGTACAAGTTTGTAATGAAGTTTATGAATGTTCATTGGAACGATGGACTTGGGAAATGCCAAATCAACAAACTATGTTTGTAACAATGGAACTTGTGACCTTAGTTGGCTAACGATGGTTTTCCGAAATTCACCCCAGGTCTTGACATCATTTAGGCATGAAAAAGGTGGTCTAATGAAAAATGTTTCCCTGGTTTGATTGGAAAATATATTTGGATGTCATCAGCATGGCAGTGATGGTTTATGTTTTGTTTGCAGAATATTGAGCATGGCCATTTGCATTCAAAGGCACAGGCTACAAAACAGCTACACTTTGACCCCAAAATGGGCATTTTCTGCTTTGTCTAATACGTAATTTGATAGATATTTTGATCTGAAGCGTTACAGGCACATTCTAGAGACACCAAAGACTCCCAAAAAACACCAAATATCTTGTAAAAGGGGTAAAATATGAGTTCTTTAACAAGTCAATTTAAATATTTATTTCTATATCGCTTTACAATGTGGATTGTGTCAAAGCAGCTTAACAAAACTGGAAAAACAATAAAAGCCATAACAATATTTCAGATTTTGAAACACTGGATCATATCAGACAGCGAGCATGTGGTAGAATGCTTGTTTAGTTCCTGTTAAATTGGAACTGATTCGGTTCAGTTTAATTCAAATGTCACTCTTGAAGGACAATCCACTGAAGAACATGCAGCTCTAAAGACTCAAATTAACAAGCCAGAGGTGACAGGATAACCAAAGCTACACCAATTGACAGAAGTGGAGAACAAACCTTGGGAGAATCCAGGCTCAGTTGGGGAAACCAGTTCTTCTTTGGCCAACAAATCAGATGTTTTTCTAGATTGTTTTGCATTTTAACTGGAACTGGATTACACAAATGACTATTGTTCTTCTTCTTCTGGCAGGATCTAAAAGGGAAGATCTTGATAAAAGCAAAGAAGATCAAAGTGGAGCAGGATAGCTCCAGCTCTGACTCAAGCTCCTCAGATGATGAATCTAAAGCTGAATGTAAACCTAAATCAGGGAAGGTCAGAATGTGGTTTTATCTGTAGACCATGCTGTAGAGACCTTAAAAAAGTCTTAAACTTAACCAAATCATTAAACTTAAGTATCTTCAACTTAAAAAATCAAGAATTAATTTGCTTGAAATACCTCACATTTTCTCCAAATTTCCCACATTTGCAGGGCACTTTACAGTTTCTTTTCCCCCTCAGGATCAGATAGTGACTATATTTAGAATATTGTTTTAGCTGTGATTATGGTATGCATTCACCATGACATTGTTTTGGCACCCATATGCAAAATCACAAAGTTTATATCCATGATAAACTCCACTATTTTTTGGCATATACCTGTTTTGATAAAGGGAGCATCCCACTATCTAATCCAGAGGACAACCTCTCTTTACTCCTCCACATCTCATCCTCAACAATCAATTGGTGGTCAATTAATTAAGTTTAATTTTACAATATATATGCTTCTAGTGTCAATGGCTCTAGTGTTCTGTGTGTTTTTATTTTTCTAACTGAATCCTATGTCAGCAATTTGACAGTTTGTTTTAGTTTTTTTTCTTTTACTTTCCTCAGAGAGACTGTAAGTTGAGTTCCGAACTGTCTGATCTGGTGGTTTATACCTCCAGTGTTGCCTTTAAACAGTTTGATCCATCCGCCAAGAAACCTCCAAATGAGATGTCCTCTTTCTCTGAGAGTGATGCACTGAAACTCATCAAAGAATCAGGTACGATAAGTAATACTGGGTTTATAACAATTTTTCAATGGAAATTACATTTAAAACATGTTTTGGAATAAAATAGACTGCTTTATCTTTTCATAATTAATGTTTATATGTTTAAACTATACACATTTAGAAGTTTTTCCATTATTTGGAAAGAAGGACATAAATACTCTCTGTATTCATGAGTGATATTGAACTGATTTTTGTTTTGTTTTGTTTCCTTTACACATTACAGTGCATCTGGGAAGTATTCATAGCGGTTCACTTTTTCCACATTATTCCAAAATAGATTAAATTAATTTATTTCCTTAAAATTCTACACACAATACCCCATAATGACAACATGATGCTGCCACCACCATGCTTCACTGTAGGGATGGTATTAACCTGGTGATGAACGATGCCTGGTTTTCTCCAAACGTAACACCTGGCACTCACTCCAAAGAGTTACATTTTAGTCTCATCAGACCAGAGAATTTGGTTTCTTATGGTCAGAGAGTCCTTCAGATGCCTTTTGGCAAATTCCAGGCAGGGAGTGGCTTTCGTCTGGCCACTATGCCATACAGGCCTAGTTGGTGGATTGCTGCACAGATGGTTGTCCTTCTGTAAGGTTCTCCTCTCTCCACAGAAGAATGCTGGAGCTCAGACAGAGTGACCATCGAGTTATTGATCACCTCCCTGACTAAGGCTTTTCTCCCCGATCACTCAGCTTAGATGGCCGGCCAGCTCTAGGTCAGAGTCGTGAGGGTTCCAAACATCTTCCACTTACAGATGATGGAGGCCACTGTAATCACTGGAACTTTCAGAGCAGCAGAAATTTTTCTGTAAATTTCCCCAGCCATGTGCCTCGAGACAGTCCTGTCTCAGAGGTCTACAGGCAATTCCTTTGTCTTCATGCTTGGTTTGTGCTTTGACATGCACTGTCAACCCTGGGACCTTATATAGACCGGTGTATGCCTTTTCAAATCATGTCCAATCAACTGAATTTACCACAGGGGAACTCCAATTAAGCTGCTGAAACATCTCAAGAATGATCAGTGGAAACAGAATGTACCTGAGCTCAATTTAGAGCTTCACTGCAAAGGCTGTGAATACTTATGTACATGTGATTTTTCCGCTGTGAATTTATTTTTAATAAATTTGCGGCAATTTCAAAAAATCATTTTTTTTCATATTGTCATAATGGTATATTGTATGTAGAATTTTGCGGAAATAAATTAATTTAATCCATTTTGGAATAAGGCTGTAGCATAAAAAATTGTGTAAAAAGTGAAGCGCTATTAATACTTTCAGGATGCACTGTATGTCTCATATTTTAATGATTCTTTTGTTTCCAAAATAGCGATAAAATGAAAGCATTGTATGTAAAACTTTGTGCAAATTAAGAATATTTATGTTTGTGGGTGCCAATTTTTATTTTATTTTCTTTGTGTGTGTATCTAGGAAAACTGTTTGTACGACACAACAGTGTTCAACTGAGCCGAATCTATCCATCTGGTCAGAGGGTGCAGTCTTCCAACTACAACCCTCAGGACATGTGGAATGCTGGTTGCCAGATAGGTAAACATTTATTAAAGAAAAATGTGCAGACCATGCAAAAATGTAAAAATGACAGTCCACATTTATAAATGACTGACAAAAAGCTATTTTGCAGTGGCACTGAACTTCCAAACCCAATCTGAAGAGATGGATCTGAACAGAGGCCGTTTCTTAGCAAACGGAAATTGTGGCTATGTGCTAAAACCAAGCTTCATGCGCCAGCCTGATTCAGAATTTAACCCAGAAAACACTGGGGGAGGTCCTGGCTACAACCCGACACTACTAACTATCAAGGTAAACTATCTGAACAGAGCAGTCTTTGTGAAAACAAAACCTCACATCTGTTGCCTCTCTATTTCCAGCGAGAACAAATTATTTGAAATACTGAAGTTGAGTGCCATAAAGTAAACACATTTGACCTGCAGATAAATTTGTCAAAAATGGTCTGAAAAAAAAACATGCAATTGAAATAAATTAGTAAAATTGTGGTAGCCACAAACATGCTGTTTTTTAGACTACATTACCCAGCAAACAATTTTTTGTTTAGTAAATGTAGACAGCTTGGCTAAAACAAGGCTACATTTGGGCTGTCAGTGAAAAGCTAACAGACATTTAAGAATAGTCCAAAACTACAGTAGACTAGTCGTCAAATAGACAAATTAGACAGACTTTATATGTGTAGTCATTCATTTCTTTTTATTTGATGACTAGTCTAGTTTTGGCTTATTCTTAGACGTCTATTAGATTTTCACTGACAGCCCAAATTTAGCCTTGTTTTAGCCAAGACGACTATGTTTAGATGTCTATTAGACATCTTTTAAAAACAAAAAATGCTTGCTGGGTAGAGTAGGTTGCGGCAAACCCTGTAAAACCTACTGTGGTTCACAAGCGTTTTCCGTTTATTTATGCTTATGAATTGCATTATGGAATGCAGAGTGACTTTACTGACATTTTAGTAGTTTTAAAAAATATAATGTATAAGAAATAAGTCTGTAAAATAACAGACTGGCAGTTTATTACAAGGTTTTTGTACCTTAATATACAACACCCTCACTTTGAACTATTAAAAATGATAATAAAAGTCACTTTTTCCAACTTTTCAAGGTTAAAAGTTGTTAAAAGAAAGATCACGGTCTCATTATGCAATTCCAAAAGCATAAATAAGGAGGTATATAAAAAATATAAAAACATAAATGACAAAATACGGAAAACTGCTCATTAACAGATATTTTCTACAGTGTATAAAAACATGTTTTCATATTTGTCTCGTTTCAGGTGATTTCAGCCCAGCAGCTGCCTAAACCTGACAAAGAAAAGCTCAGCTCTATTGTGGACCCTCTTGTTTGGGTCCAAACTTACGGGGCTCCCATAGACAACAGCACGAAGAAGACACACCGTATTAACAATAATGGTATATAAGCATATTTTTAATTTAAATTTTTAATGTTTACATTGTTTAAAGGGGTGGTACAGAGAGTATTTTTAAGGCTTGGTTGTGTTTGTGGGGTGCAGTTATGTGTGCTCATGCTTCATTTGTAAAAAAAAATCACGTTATCTTTCATATGTCTTTAATGATATATTGCTACTCAGCTGACATTTTGCGAGTTTGTTATTAAAGATGTAGAACGCAGGGAAAGCAGCTGCATAGAGAGACACTGCAGTGCTGATGAAGATTGTAGCTGTTTACAGGGGTTTGATGGATAAATATGAATTTGTAGCTAAATTGTTAACGGTGCCAAACAGCATTTCCTATTGTTTACATGCTTGCTTATGTCCTCGCTACCACATACCATTAACACTAGACACTATGCATGTAATAGATCAATTTTAACAAACAAAAACACGTACAGGTTGTGGCTCACAATCCATAGCTTCGTCTATTATGGTTGGAGCTGCTCCTTCGTAGAGGAGTTTTTAGCCGAATCCAGCACTGAACTGGGAGAGATTCTGGAAGCTGTCCTTTAGAGCTATATATTTTTAATAATTGTCTGGAACATAAATACACTTAAATTGTAAGCACTTCTCTCTTTGTGTCATGTCCTTTGGAAGCACAAATGCAGAAACAGAACAAGCTCTGTGCAATAACATTACAGCACCTCTGGCCATGCCCCTTTACTGTGCTACAAAAAAATAAATCCGGGTTATTGAAATCATAAACCACGTATGCTTGTAACTTGAAGGGTTTATGATTTCAATAACCCATATGTATTTTTTTGTAGTCCCCAAACTTCATTTGCTGTAGGCTTTGCTAAGCTAACTCTGTAAAAGCCAATGTCTCCCTTTGCATTGAACTTTGAGCATCTTACATTCAGAGATGTTGTTTATGTTCACACAGCTACATTACACATCAACTAAAGTTTCAAATATAATTTCGTAGTGAACCACACCTTTAAAACGTTAATTTAGGCTTTTTTAATGTCTTCATCCTCAGGGTTTAACCCTAGATGGGACTGTACCTTTAAGTTCCAGCTTCATGTGCCAGAGCTGGTATTAATCCGCTTTATGGTCGAAGACCATGACTACACCACCAGGAATGATTTTCTTGGCCAGTTTACACTTCCGTTTCCAAGCTTGCGGACAGGTACATCTTTTGTTGACTGTTTTCTGAACACAGATTGTTCCATGCTGAATGCATATGCTTAACTGTAACATCTGTACTTTAGGTTACAGGCATGTGCGCCTTTTGAATGCAGATGGCTGTAGCATATCTCCCTCCAGTCTCTTCATCCATGTCAAAATCACACCTGGATTCAGCAGCCCTGCAAGAAAAGCAGCCGCACATACTGCCTGAGAATAAAGCATGCGGTTCAATCAAGAACATCATTTTTTTATACCAACTCTGTAACCCAAAACTATGTGAGAGCTATATGTTTTGAACTATGTATTATTTGTTATCTGTATGTGCATAAGCATATTCCAAAGGTACAATGGTAATGCTAATAAGTAATACCTTGAAATGACAAGACTTTATATGCACCAGTATATGTAGCATTTTGCAAATTCACATTTCTCAACAAAAATGACTTTCTATGCAGCTACTGAAAGTGAAGAACCGACTCAGACAGGAAGCATACTTGAAGATGGTGCTGACAATCGCTGAGCTGAGCCAGTGCAATTAAAATGTACCCAGTACAGAAAGAAAACTGCTGCACTTATGTCAACACAATGACAAGAAAATGTGACTTTACTTTTTGTAAATGCCATATTGCCATGTCAAAATCTCTGCAACCCTTTAAACTTTTATTTTTCAATATGTTTTAACATTTATAGCTTTTAACTTCAAATTGATATTTTTATCACATATTTACACAATAGTTCTTTTTACGCTTTTTATTTTCCAAAATAGAGTTAGTTTTAGTCTGATTAGAATGACTTCAAAATGCTTTGAATTGCTTATTTTGAAATGTACTGTAAGGATATCCGCTTGTTAGGTTGTGACGTATGGAATACTGTTTCCTGGGTCCAAGACGCTAATCATTTGAATTAAGAAAATATTAGTTTATGACCACTTTTTAGTTACATCACACATTAAAGTGAATTTTATATCAAATCACGGTGTACACAACAGTCTCTAGACTTGCTGTGTAATGTGAAGTGGGGTGCTGACAAGGGAGGTGCGGATCCAAACGCAGATTTATTAAATAGAGATGATCAGGCAAGCAATGGTAACAATCAGGAGCAAACAGATGTATACGGGCAATCTAGAGTCATAGTCAAATACACAGGTGATTGGTCAGTACAGGCAGGCAGCAGACAGCATAAACAAACAAACAAGCAGAGGGTCAAAAACACGACAAAGCAAGGCAAGGTAAGGTAAACACGTCGTAATGTTCACAAAATTGATAAACAAGACTCAGCAACGAGGGTGTCAGAGTGAGCTGTATATATGTGAGTGTAATCAGTCCATGAGCAGCTTCAGCTGTGTGAGTCTAATCAAAGGAGGCTTGGAACAGGTGTGAGTGTATGTGGTGCATGACTGGAACTTGTAGTCTATGTAATGGCGGATTTGTAGTTTGTTGCGATCTGCGTGTTATTCAGCCATCTGCAGCTGCTAGATCGCTTGTGATCATAACATGCTGCAGCATCACTGACATCAATATTTTAACAATTCATAAATAATTAATCACTTTCTGGTTATCAGATATTAGGCATGGATATATATATATATATATATATATATATATATATATATATTGCGATCGTGATTTTCAAAAGTAATACATCACTTTGTAGATATTTATTATTATCGAGTCTCCCTATACAGTTTAATATTGCACTTGGACCCGGAAGCTGCTTCGCATGACGTCACACATAGCCGCATAGGCCATTGTTGCATTAATATTAAGGGAATCGATGCCAGATGTTCTGCCATAGAGCTGTTTTAATAAAGCCATATTGAATAAATTGTCTTAGACTACATATGTAACCGGGACCCTGAGAAGAAATGCTCTGTTATGATCCCATTGACTATTGGCTGGACTTCAGAAGCATGTGGCATATTTAACTGGAAACACTTCACCAGATTCAAAGTCATCCTCTGATTGATTAATTTTGAATGAGACATTGGTTGTGCTCTTAAATGGCTCTCACTGGAAACAATAAAAAGGCTTACCAGGCTTTTTTACAGTAGAAAACTGGAAACACTGTTGCCAGTTAATTACTGTAATAGAGCAGTAGTGGTAACTAACTGGAAACTGCTTACAGTTAATTACTGTACTGTAGTGATACAACTCACAGCATTATACAGCATCTACATTAATATTATGTCATGTATAGTTATTGTAGTGTTACTAAAATGAATCAGTATTCTTAACAGTTTTTAAAAATAGAGAGCATATAAATTGTTCAGACAAATGTATTTTATTGTTTTGGCAGCAACCAAATATACAACAGAAAACTTTAAACAAAATTAAAGAAATCAGCAGATATGACTACATTTTCCGTTTACAATTAAACAAAAAGTTTAAATTAATAAACAACATCTGAAGTGAATACAGCGCAGATATCAAACGTTTACATTTCATCTTACATATTACTGGGGACCACAGGTCTGCACAGTAAGCATGGTTACACTAACGTTTGATCATGCAAAATTCTGTCGCACGGCGCTGCGAAAAGGAGTGGGATTAAACAAGATGATTAGAGATTAAAAAAACTGAGCAATTGCTCCATATTTAAAATTTCTGTCCAGAGAGGTCATGTTTTGATCTTCGTTTGGTCTCACACAATCACATGATGCGTTTTCGCAGGTCAGACTTTCCAATGCAGCGAACTGCGAAACTTGTCGCATGAGCTTGCGTTTCCAGTATGCAGCATTCGCATGCGTATGAATGGAAGTCTTTGGGGAGAATAGTGCAGTGTGACAAGGGCTTTAAGCTTTAACTCTAATTAAACACACCTGATCAAACTGTAATTGAGGCTTGTTAGAAGTCTGTACAAGTAGAGTATGCACTTGATCCCATGCAGTTTGCCTATAGGCCTCACCGGGGAGTAGAGGATGCCACAGTTACTCTGTTTAACCTAGTTTTTAAACATTTGGAAAAAAATGGTTCCCAGGCCAGACTTCTGTTTGTCGACTTTTCTTCTGCTTTTAACACAATTCAACCTCACATTTTAATTAGTAGACTGCTGAAACAGTTTGACCTTAATAATAACCTGGTGGGCTGGATCCTTAACTTTCTAACTAATCGAACACAAAGTGTTAGAGTGAATGGATGCTTATCTGATAAAGTTTGCTCCTCAACCGGGTCCCCACAAGGATGTGTTCTTTCACCTCTGTTATACATCCTTTACACAAACATGTGCCAGAGCAGGTGGGAAAATAGAACCATTATTAAGTATGCAGATGACACTGTCATTGTCAGCCAACTTTATGATAATGAAACAGGTCATGGTCCAGTACTAACTGACTTTGTCAGATGGTGTGAGGAGTCATATCTTCAGTTAAATGTTTTAAAGACAAAAGATATGATCATTGATTTTAGGAAGGCTGCCAACACACAGGTGAGCACTTCCATTAAAAATCAGATTGTGGAAAGTGTGCAATCATACAAATATCTTGGCACAATTATTGAGTCTAAACTTTCCTTTGATGAGAATTGTGCAGCAAAAAGGGGAACCAGCAATTATTTTGTTTGAAAAAGCTAAATCATTTCCATATTGACAAACACATGATAATTTTATTTTATCATGCTTTTCTTGAATCCATTCTATCCTTTGCTTTGGTGTCATGGTTTGGGAATCTCTCTGTCAAGAATAAAAACTCACTAAATCAGATAGTTAAGTGGTCCAGTAAGCTGACTGGGGTGTCACTAGCTAATCTAGAGGCTGTGTACACCAGGCAGCTAAAGAGAATCACAAATTCAATTTTAAGTGACACTGCTCATCCCCTACACTCAGAGTTTCAGCTTTCCTTCTGGTCACAGGTTTTTAGTATTAAGCTGTAGAACGAAACGATACAAAAATTGTTTCATACCAGCAGCCATTAGATATTTAAATAAAGCATAGATTAAAGCAAAGGTAATTCAGTGTCCTGTATATTTTAGATTGTTTTAAACGTGTTTTTATGTTTTATGTCCTAATGTTCATTTGTTGTTGTTACTGTGTGAGTTCCTTTGTGTGGCACTGTTGTGAGATGAGTACTCTTGACTGCAAACCAAATCTACCTTCGGTTATAAATAAAGTAACCTAACCTAACCTAACCTAAGCAGGGTGGGAACTAAACTCTGCTGGGCTGCAGCCCTCCAGGAACTGAGTTTGGCCCCCATGGTATATAGCATGCTTTTGAAGCAACTGCCAACATTTATCACAATTACATATCCAATAATTAAATAAAAAAAAAAAAATATTAATAAATTAACAAACTCCATCTAAAGCAAAAAAATAAAAAATAGGTCAGCACTGATCCTCATGTTGCTCCAAACCTGTAGGAATAATAAACAAAACAAATAATTTATGCATATATTAAAGATAGCCTTTAGACTAAAAATATCACTTTTACCCACTTCTTTTGAAGTTTTCCAGCCAACTTTATAGAGCCTCTGTATGATGCATGTAAAACATGTAAGTGCTGTTTAAGGGGGAGATTTTTTAAACACATTCTTAGTTATTTTGCAAGACACTAATATTCAGCATACTTAGCAATGTAAAGGCTTAACTAGATTAATTAGGAAAAGTAAACAAAGTTATAAGAAATACTGTCATTTTCCTTGCTCTGTTAAACATCACTTGGTATATATTTGAAAAAGTATTAAAATTTCAAAGGAGTGTGAATAATATTGTCTTTAAATGTGTCATTCATAGATAGTACTTACTTTTGAATAAGCTCTACCGTGGCATTACTTGACTCCTGAAATACAAGGTTAAAAACACAAAAGGAAACACACACACACACGCACACACATGCACGCACGCACACACACACACACACACACACACACACACACACGCACACACACACAGAAAGGGCTGCAGTGAAATGCGTTACGCTCCCCTCAATGCTAACCATGTATACAAAAACTTAACAGCAAAAAACATTAATTTATTTTTAAAAGTTTTAAGTTTCAAATAATTATTAAAAAAAATAAGTATTTCAAAAGAACACACACTTACTCTATATATGGTTAGAAACATGTTTGTCAAACACAGGCACATACCATGCATCAATTCTCAATAAAAAAAGTTTTAAATAATTATAAAAAAACAAAAGCAAAAATAAAGTCGGCAACACAGAAAATCCAAAGGATCCATTTTTTTATTATTGTACTTACTCCTTTTACAGTAAAATACTGTTTCCTTTTATTACAGCAAAACACTGGCTATTTTACAGTTTTTACTGCATCATCTACAGTAAGGGTTAACAGTGTAAGAAATTCTATATTTTAATGCCAAGGCTATCTTCATGGCCAAAGAAAATTACTTATATAAAATGTACATAAATACAATAATTTTTTTTTACATGATCTGCCATTTAGGGTTGGATTTGTTGGATTTAGATTTTTATCTGTTGTTAATCTGGAGTAAATGCAAGCAGTGCATTGAGTGTAGTTCAATTTAATTAAAGTGACTTATAATGTACTTGCCTTCAATATTGTACTTAATTCAGCCATTCTGTATAAATCAATTCAGAGTGATATATATTTTACAGAATAATTGTTTTTTCGCAGCACAGTGGTGTAGTGGGTAGCACAATCACCTCATGGCAAGAAGGTCACTGGTTCGAGCCCCGGCTGGGTCAGTTGGCATTTCTGTGCGGAGTTTGCATGTTCTCCCTGTGTTCGCGTGGGTTTCCTCTGGGTCCTCCGGTTTCCCCCACAAGTCCAAAACCATGTGGTTTAGGTGAATTGGGTAAGCTAAATTGTTTGTAGTGTATGAGTGTGTAAGGATGTTTCCCAGTGATGGGTTGCAGCTGGAAGGGCATCCACTGTGTAAAACATATGCTGAATAAGTTGGCAGTTCATTCCGTTGTGGCGACCCGAGATTAATAAAGGTACTAAGCCGAAAAGCAAAAGCAAAAGAACATTTTTTCAGCAAAAGAACATTTAACATTTAAAGACAATTGCATGTGGTTAACAAATTAGTTCACAATATAAAATTCAGCGAAGCAGAGTAATTATAAATATTTTTGTTGTTCAGATATTTTGCGTATTAACTGTAATTATAATTCTAGTTTATGATCTTACAACAGGGCCAGAGTGGGACTCCTTTTCAGCCCTGGAGTTTTAAGCCTTAGACCGGCACACCTCAGTTCACAACTGACTGTATTAAAATAACGTCATTTCCAATTCAGTGTCTAATGACACTCTCACGTCTTTTTTAAGGACACAGCTGCTTTACAACTTCAAATGTTTTCCATAAATATGAGAACTTTAGGTAACACTTTATAATAACTACACACTATGAATCATTTACTAAGCATTAGCATCTAGTGAATTCATTATTTGTTGAGCATTAACTCTACATTGATAAGCGTTAGTAAGCAGTTTATAACTGCTGCTACAAATGCTGTATTCTTGACTTACAAACATATTTATAATGTGCCTAATAATTGTATTTTCATACTTATTTAATGATTTATTTTTCATTACTAAATTAAGTATTGCATTATTTACAAACCATTTGTATTTAAAAGTAGTTGAGGGTTTTAGGATAATTCAAAATGAGTTAGTAAATGATTAATAAAATATTGAAATCAACATTTATATATCTTATTATTCAGGCATATACTAATAGTTAACTAATATGTTAATAAATGCTTTATTAACTCAACTTCATGCAATTTTGTGACCTAATCTAAAGTGAGAACTATTTATGCTTTATAAATTCCTTTTAGATGACCATTAAAGGCTTAGAATCAAATGAATAATAATCTTTGCAATCTTTTCTAAAAAATACAATTACTGTAAAGTTTAAACATTGCCAAATAACAGGAGTGTCAAAATATGACATAAAACTGGATAAAACAACAACAACAATATAATAATTGAACAATATAATAAAATGCAATGTTTAAACTCTACAGTTATTTTATTTTAGATCAGGTTGCAAAGATTTATTTTTCATTTGAAGTACAGTTTTATTTGTGTATCTTTAAATGAAAAAGAATGAATAATGTCAATTTTCCTGTTTAGAATTTAACTGAGCCTTTATTTGTCATTTATAAGGGATTTATAAAGCATAAATAGTCCTCACTTTAGATTAGGTCACAAAACTAGATGAAGTTGAGTTAATAAAGCATTTATTAACATACACAGTAACCCTTAGTTAATGCCTGAATAATAAGACATATAAACGTTGATTTCAATAGTTTATTAATCATTTACTAACTCATTCTGAATGATCCTAAAAACCCTCAACTACTCTTAAATACAAATGGTTTGTAAATAATGCAATACTTAATTTAGTAATAAAAAATAAATCATTAACTAAGTATGAAAATACAATTATTAAGCACATTATAAATGTGGTTGTAAGTCAAGAATACAGCATTTGTAGCTGCAGTTATAAACTGCTTACTAACGCTTATTAATGTAGAGTTAATGCTTAACAGATAATGAATTAACTATTTGCTAATGCTTAATAAATGATTTATAGTGTGTAGTTATTATAAGTGTTACCGAACTTTAAAGGGTATCTAAATCTCCAACACTGTTCTTTAAAACATCACAATGTCCTTTACTGCAATATCGGAATATATATTCTGTGCAAAATTCTTTATAAATATCCAGTCCTTTGTAACGGTGGTCACACAAAAAATAAAATACGTACACCTACATAAGTAACCCAAACAGTAATATGTGTCTTTACACTAAAAGTGAAAAAAAAAATAAATAAATAAATTACTTAGGTGAGGCTCGAACTGCGGTCAGCTGCGTTGTATTTATACATGTGTTGTTTACATTTTAAGTGTTTTAAGCAAAACTAAAAGGTCCTGTTTGACTGTAAAGTACCAAGAGATTAATTTCTATTGTCTAGTGAGATTTATGTGGAGTTTAAACACTGAGTGAAGTAATTAAATTTCTTACTGAGTTACTTTTCAAGTAATTAGAAAAGTAATTTAAATACAATTGTAATGATGTAGGTAATTAGCAGAAAATTGGTGGAAAGAGTACTGAAAATGTTGTGCAAGTAGAGTAAAAGTATCTGTAGTAAATATTAATCAAAGTATGAGTAAAAAATAGCCCTTTAAAAAATTACTCAAGAGTAGTGAGTATTATGTTATAAAAAGCTGATGCATTTACATGTAATTTGTTGATGCATTTACATGTAATTTGTTAACTTTCAGTAGTGCATTTAGTTATTGCCCAGCAGGCACACGACTCCATAAGACGTTAATATTAGGTTAGATTTAGGTTGTGATGTCAGGTGACCAAAATTCAATGTTAGCCAGCGTTTAAAGACAACTTTATTTTGATGTCCAATAACAACTTCAAATGACGTTGATATTTGGTTGATTTTAGGTTGTGTTAGAAAGTAACCAAAATCCAACGTCGAGCCAACATCTTTACCCAATATCATATTGACATCAAATACTGACATTTATTCGTCAGGTATGGCAACCAGAATCCAACGTCTGATAGACGTCATTGTGGTAACGTCGACAACGTCAAGCTGTAACATCTTAGGCATTGATATTTGGTTGATTTTAGGCTGGACGTTAACCATTGACGTCAGCCTGACATTGGGTTCTGATGTCAACTCAATTTTAATTTCCAAACAAAATGTAATGTCCCCACGACGTTGTGGACGGTACATTGTCAATCTGACATCATGTTGATGTTTTGTGCCTGCTGGGTGTTTAAGGCCATTTCGGTCATCATACAGTTAACATCTGTCATCTTCTCATCAGTGACATACATTTAAACAGTCTCTGGGTCAATGCGTGTAAAGATTTTGCACATCCGCTTAAACACTTTTAATGTTTTCAAGCAGTTTGCTGCAATTATAAATCGCCCATGTCTTGAGGTAGTTCATTATGATGCGATTTACCTTCATTTTTAAAACTACTTAGTAAATTACAATTTCTGAAAAAATACTACTCAATTAATATAGTTTGAGTATTTGTAATTTATTACTTTACATCACTGGTAATGAATAACTTTTTTTGTAGTAACTTACTCAACATTGCTTACAAGCAGACACAGAGACCATGCAAACTCAAAGAAACTCCTGGCAAACACCCTATGTCATGTCCTATAGAGAATTGGAATCCTTTTTTTGTTTTACCAGGTTTCGCCAGACACTCAAGAGTGCAGAAAAAAATAACCAATAGCAACAGGTGTACTGATATAGAACTGTAATGTGGTCAATATCTGCCTGGAACTACTTTAGCTGTGTAGTTCCCTGAAAATAATTGCACACTGAATCAGCTAATCAGAATCAAGTACTTAACAGACCTGTGGTATAAAAGGGAATTAAGCCAATATTACACTAGTAATGCAACGATCATATTCAGAAAACAATAGATATTTTAGCACATTATCCTTAAATAAAATCAGTAAAAGGGCAACAATTTATAAGTGCCATGTCACATATATGTACCAAAAAAAAAGCATAATTATAGTGAACAGAAAGTGTTAGTAGTAATACAACCCTAAATCAGAATAAAGTTGGGACAGTAAGGACAACGCAAATAAAAAAAAAGAAAGTTGTGATTTCCAAATTTACTTTGACTTGTATTTCATTGCAGACAATATGAACACAAAATACTTAATGTTTTGTCTGGTCAACTTCATTTTATTTATTAATATACATCCTTTCCTGTCATTCAGACCTGTAACACATTGCAAAACAGTTGGGACAGGAGCAATTTAGGGCTTGTAATAATCAGGTAAATTGGTTAAATGAAGTGATTTGAAAGAGGTGATGTCAACATGTGATTGTAATAATCATTTGGTACAAAAGCAGCATCCAAGAAAGGTCTAGTCCTTTAGAATCAAAGATGGGCAGAGGATTGCCAGTTTGCCAACAATTTACATGAGGAAATTATTGAAATGTTTAAAAACAATGTTCCTCAAAGAAAAATACCTTCAACAGTGCATAACATAATTTAAAGGTTTATGCAATCTGGAGAAATTTCAGTAAGTAAAGGACAACGGCACCAGCCTAAGCTGAACAACTGTGATCTCCAATCCCTCAAGCAGCACTGCATCAAGAATCGTCATTCATCTATAAGCGAGTTCACCACACTGGCTCAGGATTAATAAAATGTTAAATGCACACTGTAAAAAAAATTTGAGTTCCCCACAATTGATTAGTGTTGAGACAACATGAAGGATTGAAGTTAATTTATTAGTTTTTACAAATTTAAGTGGATTGAACATAAAACAATTTTTTCTTAATTTTTGGAGTGCATTTGTATTTTTTATTAAATTAACTTAAACTCAAAGGTCTGATAATATCATTTATATCTATTGTGTGTCGTAACGTCTCTTAGTTTTATTTGAAGTTATCCTAAACAAACTAAAAGTGGCATATTTCAGGAGTTACATGTATCTCTGAAGCATGGAACAATGTAAAAGTTGAAGTCTGACAGTTTAAACTGTTCTTTTAGAGGCTTGAAGGTCAGTCAAAAGGCGTACTGTACTATAAGATAAGTGTGAGGGTGTGGAGGGCAGCTGATTGGTGGATACTCAAGGGGGGAGGCCGGGTGGCTAACTACTGCCTTCACTGCAAATTAAGATAAGCGCCTACACCCATAACCACTGAGCTGACCGATCACAACAATGGCTGCTCCAATGTCCACAAAATCTTTAATGGCCAAGCAGAATGTTCTGTAAGTGATCTGTTCATTCTCTTTTGTGATTCTTTACGTTTATTACTTGTTTTAAAGCATATTGGTTGTATTCAGTGAAGAGAGCTCAGAGGAAAAAGGCAAAAAGAAGAAGGCAAAGAAAAACAAGGATCAGGCATGGGCTAAAGAGGGGCCACGTGACCCCTTTGAAATGGTAACTGACACTCGGTGAAATCGTTAAGAATAATGATGATTTTTGTGTGTGTGTGTTGAGTGTGTTTATATATAACGTTTCAAATCAGCACAAATTTATCCCCAGCTTGACTCTCTACCCGAGGAGAAGCAACAGGAAATTCAGAAAGCACTGCACCTGTTTTCTTTAGGTCAGGGGCTTCCAAAGAACCTACAAGAGGCTCAAAGACACACATACCGATTTTGGGATACCCAGCCAGTGCCTAAGATAGGTATGATGCACAGTGCAAAAGCTAGAAACTACCAAAACTCAGAATATCTACAAAATATATTCATGTTTTTTTTAGATGAAAAAGTGACATCATATGGTCCAATTGAATCAGAGTGGCTAAAAGTCAGAGAAGAGCCATATTCCCTGCCACAAGGATTCATTTGGGACACACTCAACCTAACCAACCAGGATCAGGTGAGCAAAAGAACTTTGGGAGCCAACATGGTCCCAAAAAGACTTAATGTACACACACACTCACACAAACACACACAAAAGAAGAAGACTTTTGCTGCTTGTTCAAACTTTTTATTTAAAATGAGTTGAAAGAACAAAATTCTTATGTTATTTAATTTTTTTGTAGGATTTTAATTGTTTTATGTCAATCCACTTAAATTAGTAAAATAATTTTTTACAATTAATAAAGCACCCACACAAAAAAAAATACTTTTTGATAAATAATAAATTTGAGTGAATATTTATTGTCAATAAGATGTCAAATTTATTTAATGGTTAACCTGATGTTTTTTATTTAATTAAATTAATCAAGTAAGTTAATCAAATTAATCAAATCCAATTATCAAATCAAATTAATCAAGTTCTTTTTTTTTAGCAGAAGGAACATCGCTTTTATCAAATGAAGTGAATGTTGTTGGTTACAAATTAGTAAACTTAGCATAATTTAATTTAATTAAGACACAGATTTCCATTGATTTTAAATGTGTTATTTTACTTTATTTTAAGCAAATAGAACCCAAGAGCAAATTTACTTTGAAAATGCTTATTGACCTCAGAGCTAGTGTTAGCACATTCAGATAATAATGAATACCAAGACCCAAAGCATGAGTGCTACTCTTCTGCAAGGTGAGAAACTAAAAACACACACTCAAAACCCTTCTTAATCTAGCAAGTTTTTCTCTCAACTTGAAAAATATATGGTTGCTTTTATTTTCAAATTATTTTTCTCTTAATTCAATCCTATGCAAAGAATGCTGGAAACATTCAAAATGTTGAATACTAAATTCAAATGATAGTAGAAATGAACAAGTATTTATATCTGGAGATCTCAGCTTGCTTTATGCTTAAAGATGTGTAGCTTTGCTATGAAACTGCAGTGTGGGTGATTTTAAAACGTACAGTATAGCTTACTGCATATTAGGAATTTGCAGTATTCTACTGTAATTAATCAAGTAGCTTCTGCAATTAAAGACAAAAACAAGAGAGTTAATGAAATAAAATTATTAGTTAACATCTTGCAACACAAAATGTATTTAAAATAGATTGATTAATGAACTTTTTTTAAGCTATTTAAAATGGATATAAAAACAATGCATAATAAAAATACTGTTGTACATGATCACATCACTTGTTTGGAACGGATTAAATTCAATAGTAAATACTAAAAATAAAAATGCTGTACTGCTAGTGTAAAATGTAAATAAATTACAGTAGAAGTACTAAAAAAAGTGTCATACTGTAAAATTTAAATGTGGTAAAGTGCATTTTACCATAAAAACATTTTGCAGAAAGGTTTTTTTACTGTAAAATGAAATTGTAGTAGGGTCGTGCTACTGTAAAACACATTTATATGTAAGTCACTGTAAAGGGGCAGTTTTCAGCCAATTACAGCAAAAATAAAACAGTGTACATTACATTAAAAATCATTACATCTATGGAATGTCTCCATAAAGATAGTTTTACATGTGTGTGTAATATTTTTCAACTTCGGAATGCAATGAAGTGAAGAGGTTATGGTTAAATGGTGAAAATATGTAGCATTTTTAGCATCGCTGCCTGCCAGTTGGCAACTACTCCAGAAAACACAAACAGTTATCTGTATCCTTATCTGTCTCACTGCAATTATAGCTGAGAGAATTGAAGGACTTTCTGAATGAAAACTACATGGAGGAGGTGGTGGAGGATAACAGACCTCGCCCTCATTACTCTCCACAGTTCTTGCTCTGGTACAGTATGCTTTATCTCTTGATGTGTATATTTACATTAGTACTCGACACAAAACAACTAATCTTATAATTTCTCTTTATGTTTAGGGCTCTTTGTCCTCCTGGGTGGCGGTCATGTTGGCATTGTGGAGTCAGAGTAGACTCCAATCAGAAACTTGTAGGATTCATAAGTGCCATTCCTGCTACTATTAAAACATTTGATACGTAAGTGCGAAATGTTATTAGCCAGTTGAAATAATCAAATATGTCTAGTTGACTCAAATGACCAAAATCTTTAAAAAATACTGCACAGAGAGTTAAAGATGGTAGAGGTGAACTTCCTGTGCGTGCACAAAAAACTTCGCTCAAAAAGACTGGCACCAGTCCTCATTAAGGAGCTCACTAGACGGGTCCATCAGCTGGGTATATCTCAAGCAGTTTACAGCACCAGTGCTGTCCTGCCAAAGCCAATTGCGAGCTGTAGGTATGATTCAAATTAAACAAATCTTTCTTTACTTTTCTCACAGACTGTTTTATTTGAGTTCTTTTTTCAAATTAAATTACGCTTTCATCCATGGTTGTTTACAGGTACTGGCACAGATCGTTGAACACACGCAAGCTGATTGAGCTAAATTTTTCTTCTCTCACTCGAAATATGACATTGCAGCGGGCTCTCAAGCTGAATCGGCTTCCTGAGGTCAGACCGCCCTCTTGATATTCTTCATAAACTTTTTTGACTTTTGTTTGTGATTCCATAAACCCAAAGGATTTGGATAAGTAACTACATTAATTTAAAAAATAAAATCTATTATAATTTTAAAACACATAAAAACCCAATTAAATTTTTTTTACATACACATAATCATGGATGGACTATCTGTCACCAACAGTATAGCTAATCTCCTTGTGTTTACATGACTCTGGTCAGATAATAAGTTTCAGTTTAGGTGTGTTTAATCTTGTTAAACTACAGCCTATATCATGATGACGTACTGGGTCAGGTCCAAAATGTAGTGGACAAGTGTGCGCGAGTGGTTTTTGCAAGAAATGAAAATTAATTATATTAATTATTAAAAGTGCTGTATGTAAACTATTATTGACTTTTATAACGCATAAAAATAACAGAACTAATATGCAGATATTTAAGACACATGTCAAGTGAACATTTTGTTTATCTGAAAAATAATGCTAAAGTCAGATATTCTGCTTTTAAAATAGGTGTTTTGTGCTGGAACACTGTCTTTGTTTTGGTTCTTTTAACCCGCCCAATGCCAGTTTAGCCAACTATATTTCAGCACCCCAGGCTGCCTTAATGGAAAACCGCAATTTTATTCATTTATTTAGAAAGGCTCTCAAAGCATGCTTCCGTGACTGAAATTCCACATGAGGTTATTAATTAGCAAATAATATAAATATTATGAGTGTAAACATTAGGTGAGCAGGTTACATTGTAACCTCGTGTCCTAAAAACATGCTACATGATGAGATTTGCAGATAAGCAATTTGTCTGTTTGCAACAGATGAAACACGACACGAAATGGTAATTAATGCATATTATTACAATGTCCACTACATATTGGATCTGATCCAGTACGTCATTGTGCTATAAACTGCAGCGAGGACATCTTCAAAACAGCAATAGCGGTAATCCCAAAAATCATAATCTAATAAAAGGGACAATGGTCAGGGCAGGCAAAAAACAATCACAATCCAAAAAACAGGTAGACACAAAACAAACCAGGCAGGAATGATTGTTGCTAGAAGGCATACAGCTGCGGCCGGAAGTTAATGAGAATTATTTATAATATTTATTAATATATATATTAATTTTATTTTATTGACAACTACCCCTTCCCCAACCATCACAGTAAGGTAAAAACAGCAATTATACCTATTATTATTCATATTTATTAAATTATCCCTTAAATTTTATTTTATTAACATCTACCCCTATACCCCAACTCTCACAGTAATGTAAAAATATGAATTATTGTTGTACATTGTCACAAAAATTATGCTATTTTGTGATTATCAGCAGCTGTATGCCATCTAGACTTTTCTGGCAGGAATAGAACAAACGGTGGCTCAGAAAATTTCATGACATGAAACAAACACAATATCTCAGAATGATAGTGTGAGTGTGGTGCTTGAATAGTGTTTGTAATGAGCTGCAGTTGTGTCAGTGTAATCAATGTCCAGATTGGTAAACTGATTCAGCTGCGAGATGCAAAGCATGATGGTAGGTGTAGTCCAGGTGAACAACTGGTGGAGCGTTTATATAACTGAAGTCTCCTCTAGCAAGTCTGGTGGGTACTCCAGCTAATGACTCGCAACACTCGTCATATTGACTGTTCAAATCAAGACAACAACAAAGAGGTCACTAAGTTTCTGTTTTGGTTTTGTCACATTACTGAGTATTTATGTCATTTGTAAAATAGCTATAGCATCATTCATATTAATTTAGTTCTTTATGCTATTCAAGCAGTGATCAACAAGAATACGTATCAAAAATAATAGTGCATGGCAAAAAATGCTTTTCTTAGTTAGAATTTTTTGTCTTGTTCCTTGTCCAAATATCTACAAATTCTTAAATCAAGAAGAATTTTCTTGACAAGCAAAACATATTGTTTTGTTTTAAGAAATAATATGCCAAAATGAAGTGAGTTTTTCCTTAAAACAAGCAAAATAATCTGCCAGTGGGGTAAGAAAATAATCTTATATCAAAAGGAAAAAGAAGATTATTTTGCTTACCCTATTGGCAGATTATTTTGCTTGTTTTAAGGAAAAACTCACTTAATATTGGCATACTATTTCTGAAAACAAATGTGCTTTAAAACAAGATATTTTGCTTGCCTAGAAAATGTTTCTTGATATAAGAATCTTTAGATATTTGGACTAGAAACAATATAAAACTTCTAAGTAAGAAAAACACGTTGCTGTGTGGTTTCAAACTCTTAAACAATGATATACAACATTGATGTTTTAGAGTAATTCTGAATTTAATTTGCACACTGCGAAATTTAACCAGCTAAATACAAGACATAAATGAATGATTTAAGAAGATGCAGACTAGAAAAAAATAGTCAAATTATCTGTCAGTGCAGTTCATAGCAGAAAGAAAGATATGAAAATATGAATACACACATAATTTACATTAGAAAAGCAATGTTGACTTTAAACATGTTAACACAGGCTCACTGGGAAAATGTAGCCAGGGCTACATGTGTGAAACTAAGAAATATGTGGCTGCATTTTGTGTGTAAAATGTGTGGTATTGGCTGTCACCACCGTTTACTTCTGTATGGACAGCATTTTCTGGCATGATTGATTCAAGCTGATGAGGAAACTAAACTGTTTTACATTTTGTCAGGTTAGTGGCTAATTTATACAAATTCATTCAGTTGTACAAAAAAGATACATTTTTAAAGGGAGCCGTGGCACCAAATACCACCCCTACCCCCCAACCTGGGGTGACTGGGGATAAGCAAATCATACTAAACTGTATGAATGAGATTGTATAAATTCAGACGAATTAAACACTAAATCAAAAAGTTACGAATTGCAGTGAGATAGATTTGGATATATTTTAATGCATGACAATCGGCCTCTCTTATGGTCTCGTGCCAGAAGAGTATTGAGATAATACACCAAAATATACACAGCGGCCTCTGATGGAATGGCATGTATGAGATTATTATTAACGTATTTGAAATTGTCAAGAATTTTCATTTTTAGTGGATTTGTGAAAACGAAAACAGCAAGAAAACAGTCCAGTGTACATATTTCTCAGTTTTCAAAAATGTAGCCCTGGACTATGTTTTCATTTGTTTACACAAATCAACTAAATAGAACATTTTTGACAATTTCCAATACGTTAATCTGGGCACATAGATAATAATCCAGGATCGCATCGTACTTGGCTAAATCATGACGTGCATTTTATCGCCAACCTGATTTCACCAAGTGGAACATGTTTCTGAATTACCGTCTATGTTGATACTGGAATAACTTTTCAGTCAGCCAATCAGAATTAAGGGATACGTTTACCGTTTGTCACGATCAACACTTCTTGGATCTGACTTACAATAACTTGTGGACTACAAATCCCCCATTTCTGGACTACATTTTCATACATGCACTTCGCTCTCACACACACACACACACATGCTTCCTCATTCTGACTGATTACACTCGCACCACCTGAGGATTGTCAAAGACTGATTACACACACTATTTAAACAGCACACTCACTCATTCCCATTGCCGAGTAATGATATAGAAAAAGCTATTAGTATGAAAGAGTATATGGCGGTGGTATATTTCGATATTGAAAAAGCATATGACACAGTATGGAGAGAAGGGCTGTTAATTAAAGTTGATAGATTAGGAATAAGAGGTAATATGTATAACTGGTTATTACAATTTTTATTTGAAAGAACATTTGTAGTACAGGTAGGATCAAAACAATCATCTGAGTATAATGCAGAAAATGGTATCCCACAGGGAAGTGTAATCAGCCCTGTATTATTTAATATTATGATTAACGATATATTTGACAATGTGGGATTTGGGATAGGATGTGCATTATATGCAGATGATGGTGCAATATGGAAGAGGGGACGTAATATTACGAAGGTTATTTCATGTATGCAGACAGCTATTAAAAATGTAGAACAGTGGACTATGGATTGGAGTTTTAAAATGTCAACAAGTAAATCATGTTGGATGTTATTTACTCGTAAGAAAAAAATTCTGGAAAATCAAGAACTAACATTGTATAATAATGTATTAGATCGAGTGGAATCATTTAAATATCTAGGTATGTGGTTTGATAAAAGGTATAACTGGAAAAAACATACAGATGAGATAGAAAATAAATGTAGGAAGGCTCTAAATGTGATGAGAGCAATAGCTGGCAAAGAATGGGGAGCAGAAAGAATGGGATTAATTACAATATATCAAGCCATAATTAGATCTGTATTGGATTATGGATGTATGATTTATGGAGCAGCTTCAACAACTTTATTAACTAGATTAGATAAATTACAATATAGAGCTCTTAGGATTTGTTTAGGTGCAGTAAGAACAACTTCAATTAATGTGTTATTGGTGGAAGCAAATGAAATGCCATTAAATTTACGTAGAATAAAGTTGTCCATGGTATATTGGAAGTAAATTAAAAGTTATGAGGGAGCTCATATTGCTAAGGTAACATTAGAAAATTGTTGGGAGTATGTAAATAAAGGACGAGGATTTGGATGGAATGCAAATCAATTGGCAGAAAAGTATCAAGTAGCAAATATAGAGTGTAGTATGTCTTCTAAAAGGGGGGAGATTCCACCATGGATACTTCCTGAGGTTAAAGTTGATCCGGAAATAATAGGAAAGTTAAGGGATTGGGAAGAGATGGGTGGGATAATTCCAAAAATTAAAAATCATGTACAAAGGTTTTATGAAAGTTTACAAATATATACTGATGGATCAAAAGACCCAGTCACAGGAGGTTCAGGCATAGGTGTATACATTCCAAAATTTAAGATAAGAATTTCAAAAAGATTATCAGATAAGTTATCAATCTACTCTATAGAAACAACTGCATTAATAATAGGATTAACATGGGTGGAAGAAATATGCCCTGAGAGGGTAGTTATTTGTTCGGATTCAGCATCAGCATTATCATCTTTAATTACTCACAGATCAACCAGAGAAGATTTAATTTATGAGGTATTCACAATTTTATATCGTATACAAAGGAAAGAAGGGACAGTAGGGTTTTGCTGGATACCTGCGCATAAAGGAATATATGGAAATGAAATGGCTGATAAACTGGCAAAGGAAGCATTGAAAAGTAATAAGTTAGATATCGGGGTTCTCTTAGGAAAAGGTGAAATTAAATCTATTATTAAAGAAAATATTAAGAAAGAATGGCAAGGAATCTGGGATAGAGACAAGAAGGGACGGCATCTATATAAAATTAAAAAAATAGTAGAGACAAAAATAAATGTATATGGTAGAAACAGAAAGGAAGAAGTTATATTAACAAGACTGAGACTTGGTCACACTGAACTAAATTCAACTATGTCAATACTGGGAGTTAAAGAAAATGATTTGTGTGATCATTGTGGAGCCAGAGAAACCGTAGAACATGTTATGTTTGATTGCAGGAAATATATACAAGAGAGGAGGGAATTAATAGAATATTTAAATAATAATGGACGTAAAGATAGAAACTTAGAATATATATTAGGGATAAATGTTAATAGGGATAGTTTAGGGTATAGGGTATTGATACAATATCTATATAACACAGGATTGAGCGAAAGAATATAAAAAAGAAAAAAAATATATATATATAATAATAATTTAAATTAAATGTATTAAAAGGACCCTGAGGGACTAAGTCTGGAAGCAGGAGGAGCTGAACACGCAGTGCCAGCTGACAGCTGAGTCCTGATGGAGAAAATTAAGTTAGCATAATAGTATATATATATAGATATATATAGATATATATATTTATATGAACTGTAGGTGGCGGCATGTGCATATGACACCAGCCCGCCAGTAAAGCAAAAGAAGAAGAAGAATTCCCATTGCCAAGTCTTGTCATCTGTATAGTGACACTACAATGTGGTTTCCTTGTCTTGTTTTCCCGTATATTTACCTCGCCTTGTTTATTTAGTTATCCCTGTCTGCTGTCTGCTTTTCGACCTCTTGCCTGTTATAGTGACCACGATTCTGGATTTGCCTTCATACCTCTGTTTGCACCCGTGTTGACCATTGCATAAAACTTGCATGTGGATCCTCACCTCAGTTGTCTATGGAACAAAATCAATGCCAAAAGTATTGAATTAAGAAGCTAGTTGAATAGCACAAACTGAAAAAAATAATACACCGTATTAACAAGTTCTTGCATTTTAATGACTTGAATTGCAGGGTTTGTATTTTTAGGTCCTGAAATTTAACATAGCTGTTTATTTAAGCTGTGAACATTTCAACTAACAATATTTCAAACATGTTTTCGTACTTGTAAATTCAATAATTCATTTTCAATTTCCAGGATTCACTTACAAAATATTCAATACCCTTTAAAAATACGATGTATAATATTCAACTGGTAATTTTCAGTTCATTTTATTTCAGTTCAAATATTCGCTTCCATAAATTCAGTGGCTCAAATTCGACTGTTAAAATTCAACATTACATCCGGGAACTGCAGGAAAAGCAATAGATTGCAGATTGAAGATCGCCAGCTGCTTTTCCACCAGCAGGTGTAGATGGAATAATTTAAGATTTTTAACCCAGTAAATAGACGAGAAAAAAGCTAATAAAGGCACAAAAGTAGCATTTAATATTAATATCAGTGTCTTGGACATTATAAGTAATAAAATGAGTATGAGTAAAATAAGTAAATGATCTTTTGGTCATTTATATTTGCCCTTATGTAACAGAAGCCAGTTGGTGATCGCGTAAACCTCACTCCTCGGATTCAGCGACAGATGTTGTTCTGCAGTGCCATTCACAGACTCTTAAATGTGCAGGTGCTCATTTTCGCTACGTGGTAGGGATGTGAAGGTCGTGGAAATTAGCTAAGTGGGGGTGGTGACGGTCGCGTGATTCTCGCTAAGTGTGTGTGTGTGTGTGTGTGTGGGGGGGGGGTTAATGGGTATGATTAATATAATAATGGAAACACTCTTGTGTTATCATGCTTGGCCAAATGTCACGACTTTCACTTTTCACATTCATAACTATGCACAGGCCCAGATATTATCTGAAACTTCAGAGGTGTTCCCATCAAATATTGGCAGCCATCCAGCATCTCTCAACCAGTATTTGACGTGCGGTGCTGGCTCTGACCGACCGGCCACCAGAGCTCGCGGCCGTTTGCGTTTGCTTTATTATTATTTTTTTCAGTTTGTGCTATTCAACAAGCTTTTTAATTCAATACTTTTGGCATTGATTTTGTTCCATAGTTGTCTCTGTCACTCCCCGTGTTACACCGTTTATGTTAAGTTTAGGCTTACGGTTAGGTTTATGCACTTCTACATGATTATCCAACTATTATACCCCTCTGATTTTGGGAATAATTTACAGTTATTGTTGCTTTAGGGGTAGGAAATAACTATGGAAAACATTTTCCAACAAAAATGATGTTCTTGGACTAACATAGATGTTAATTCAGGGTAGCATCGTACTTGAAATAATCATGACGTGCTATTTCCAATGAGCCTGGGTTGAAAAATTTATTGACATAGTTTCTGTTTAGAGACCCATGTAAAATTCCAAGTACTTTTCACATTCTTTATTCTTATACTCCTTTATCTACAACAATAGACAACGAAAACCACAGGCCTTCGCCCCATGACTTTACAGGATGTGCCAGTTGTTCATGATCTTCTAAAAGAACATTTCAAGATTTTCAATCTCTCTACTGTTCTGACCGTGGAGGATATTGAGCACTGGCTTCTGCCTCAAGATGGTGTTATTGACACTTACGTTGTGAAGGTAAGTGTGATAGCTTGATCTGTCAACCATTTCGTTCAAACTTTTTACTGCCATGTGTTGCATTAATGTCAATCATATTATGAATGCAGAACATGGATGAGACGGTAACCGATATGGTGAGTTTCTTCACACTTTACTCTACGGCTCAGGACCATCCAGTGCATAAAGTCTTAAAGGCAGCCTATGTTGTCTACTGCATCACCAAGGCCACCCCACTACTACAGCTAATGGAAGATGTACTTGTCATCTGTAAAGGAGTAAGTCAACGGATATACGGATACACTGAGATAGTAGCCTGCTTTTCTCTATTTTATAAGTTTGGTGATTGTTTGTAATGTGTTGATGGATGAGATGTCTGTCTGTTTTTTATATTCTGCATTTTTTTATAATCTTTTTTCTGTTTAAAAAAACAAACAAACAAAAAAATAATACATTTAGGTTCATAAAAATTTGAACATCGACACAATTCTAACATTTTTGGCTCTATACACCAACACAGTGGATTTGAAATTAAACAAACAAGATGTGCTTTAACTGCAGACTGTTAGCTTTAAATTCAGGGTATTTAGATTCAAATCAGGTGAACGGTGTTGGAATTACAACAGTTTGCATGTAAAGTAATTGGAAAGTCCAAAAGTAATTGGACAAAATGATAATAATAATAAATCAAACTTTTACTTTTAATACTTGGTTGCAAATCTTTTGCAGACAATTTCAGCCTGGAGTTTGGAATACATAGACATCACCAGACACTGGGTTTTATTCCTGGTGGTGCTCTGCCAGGCCTCTACAACAACTGTCTTCAGTTCCTGCTTGTTCTAGGGGCATTTTCCCTTCAGTTCTGACTTCAGTAAGTGAATTGCATGCTCAATCGGATTCAGGTCAGGTGATTGACTTGGCCATTGCATAACATTCCACTTCTTTCCCCTCAAAAACTTTTTGGTTGCTTTTGCAGTATGCTTTGGGTCATTGTCCATCTGCTCTGTGAAGTGCTGTCCAATGAGTTCTGAAGCATTTGGCTTAATATGAGCAGAAAATATTGCCTGAAAACTTCAGAATTCATCCAGCTGCTTTTGTCAGCATTCACAGCATCAATAAATACAAGAAAACCACTTTCATTGACAGCCATACATGCCCACGTCATGTCACTACTACCACCATGCTTCACTGCTTAGGATCACGAGCAGTTCCTTTCCTTCTATATACTCTTTTCTTCCCATCACTCTGGTACAAGTTGATCTTGGTCTCATCTGTCCATAGGATGTTGTTCCAGAATGAGAACTCTAATCTGGCCTTCATGTTTTTGAGACTCACTAATGGTTTACATATTGTGGTGAACCCTCTGTATTCACTCTGTTGTAGTCTTCTCTTGATTGTTGACTTTGACACACATACACCTACCTCCAGGAGAGTGTTCTTGATCTCTCCAACTGTTGTGAGGGTGTTTTCTTCACCAGGGAAAGAATTCTTTGGTCGTCCACCACAGTTGTTTTCTGTGGTCTTCTGGGTCTTTTTGGTGTTGCTGAGCTCACTGGTGCGTTCTTTTTTAAGAATGTTCCGAACAGTTGTTTTGGCCATGCCTAATGCTTTTGCTATCGCTCTACTGTATGTTTGATTTGTTTTTTCAGCCTAATGATGGCTTGCTTGACTGATAGTGACCGCTCTTTGGATGTCATCTTGGGAGTTGACAGAAAAAGATTCCAATTGCAAATAGCACACTTGAAATGCACTCTGGACCTTTTATCTGCTCATTGTAACTGGGTTAATGAGGGAATAACACATACCTGACTGTGGAACACCTTAGAAGACAATTGTCCAATTACTTTTTGACCCTTAACAAGTGGGAGGCACATATGCAAACTATTGTAATACCTACACCGTTCCCCTGGTTTGGATGTAAATACCCTCAAATTAAAGCTGACAGTCTGCAGTTAAAGCACATCTTGTTAGTTTAATTTCAAATCTACTGTGTTGGTGTATAGAGCCAAAAATGTTAGTATTGTGTCGATGTCGAAAAATGTATGGACCTAATTGTGTGTTAATAGCAACACAATGCAGCTGTTCTGTCGTAAACAAGATTTATAATGCTTCTTTTAAATGTGTTGTTTGATCTGATCACCTGACTTGTCAAACTCTCTCTATTCAGAAGGGGTTTGATGTGTTCTCTGCACTTGACATAATGAACAATAAAGCCTTTTTGGAGCCACTTAAGTTCAGAATGGGAGATGTACACTTGCAGTATTACCTCTACAACTGGAGGTGCCCGGACATCACGTCTGACAAGGTAATCAAATTGACTTTTTGAAGGTTTTAAAGAAATATGATGTGCTTAATAAATATATACTCTTTATACCATATTTCAGGTTGGTGTTTTGCTGAAGTAATGGAATTTTGCACCAAGAGTGAGCAGTGAAAATACATAAGCAGAAATGTCACACACATTTGTTACATAATAATACTAGATAAATATTTCTCAACCTTAAAATTTGCATGCGTGTGTTTATTTTTTATAAATAACATTAATAGAGTTTTTCATTGTTTTTTTTTGTGTCTGTAGTAAAGTTAACAGCCAATTGGCCCCCGGGAAGGAGGCGGAGAACCGACAAACTTTTAATAAGTTTTAATGAGAAAAATAAAACAAACAGACAGCAGCTCCTCAAGAAGACTGCCGTCAAACTAAAAGAAAAAGTAAAACATAAAATGTCCGTGCCCAGTCCTCTCTCCGCTTTCTTTTCTATCGTTCCTTCTCTTATAGACGAATTACCATGTTTGTAAACATTCAGGATGCGTGGTCAGCAAGGTTGTAGAAAAAAACCGGGAGCGCTACCCTTTACCCTCCCAATGGATATTGGATAAGACAAAATGGCCAAGCATCCAACCCAAAATATACAACAATCTCATTGAAACTCCAAGTGTTTTTACAAGAGAGAAGTTAAAGGCCTACAAGTCTTTGGATGCCAACAATTTTGTTCTGTGTGGTCATGTGCAAGAAATAATGTCTACCAGATTCAAAACTTTGTAGTGCTAAAAACCAAGGTTCTGCCTAGCCAAAGACAAGAAAAAAGACGGAGCTATACAAGGCCTGGCTAATCATTAACAAGCAAAACTGCATTCTGACAACGAACTGCACCTATATGGCAGGGTATGTGAACTTACATAATTACATTTCATTCTAAGCATTCAATTTCCGCAGTTTAATAAACCATATTTAACTGTTTTTGCTGAAATCATTGCTGCCATCAAAAATTAGTAATGTGTATGATTCAGCATAGCGTGAACTTACCTGTTATGAAATAAGAACTGCAGAGTCGAGCATTTTTGATTAGGTCGTCACTTCAGCTTAAAGCAGTGTGGTGTATGGTAAAAGTTAGGTTTTCTATTTTTGGACTTTAAAATTTGGCATCCTACTGCACAACACGACATGTTTGCTATTGCAACCGGTCTCTTTTTGCAACTGGGAACCCGTGTGACGTCATGTGTGACGTAGGTTGGTAATTCCTCTATAGAGTGGAGGAACTATGACGTCCTCTTGTAGGCCAGGGGTGTCAAAGTAAATTCCTGGAGGGCCGTAGCCCTGCAGAGTTTAGTTCCAGCCCTGCTTCAACACACCTATCTGTAGGTATCAAACAAGCCTAAAGTACTCAATTAGTTTGATCAGGTGTGTTTAATTAGGGTTGGAACTAAACTGTGCAGAGCTGCGGCCCTCCGGGAACTGGCTTTGACTCATGTGTTGTAGGCGAATCGGCTGCTAGCATAAAAATGGTTTCCTCTATAAAATCCCTATAGGATTTTCTTATATGCTTTTCGAAGATTGAACATAATAAGATCTGTGTTTAAACACAGTTCATTACACTTACACGTTTTGTCCAGCCGGATAATCCTCACACAAAAATACAATTTTTAGCACTTTTGGATCTTAAACGCAAACGCAAGAACTAAAAGCTAACATTAGGCTAAAAACGGACTACAGTGCCTTCAGGGCGCTCGCCTGTGACGTCAGCACCATCCTGCTACGGACAACTTTTTAAGCTTATTTTTATAAATATGGTCAATGACAAAGATTTAATCTGTTGGTTTATTATATTATAATCCACAATATATTATAAACAAATAAATATGCAAAAACGCACAGACCTACGTGCCTTTTGGATAGTTTTTTAACATGGGAAATATGTTTTGTTTTGTTTTATGTTTGTTGTAAAAGTTTTAAAACTGTATGCACATTTAAAGACATTTAAATAAGTATATCGCTCACGTGCATACAGCCCACTTACCTTGGACGACAGAAATGAGGCGGGAGGGACAAGTCTGTATGCCTGCAAGTTCCATCATGGACACAGAACAACATTCAATATTCTTTTTTTGTCAAGTACAGCGAAAAGCAACCCATACAATCACATCTGCTATACATTTTAAGGAGGAGTGTAAATATTGCAATTATGACAGAATTAAATGTGTTCAGATGAAGAAAAAACCCAACAAAAAATGTATTGGTCACGTTAAAATGACAGTTAACATGTATGTATTTTTACACATTTGTTCACACATTTGCATTACTGAGAGCAGGAAAGACAGGCTGCACTGGTAAGTAGTATCTTCATAATATTGCTTAATTAAAATAAAGGATCAACAAATTAATCTGTCTTGACAGTCTTTACAAGTGAAGTTGTTATCTACACACAATATGAATTCCTAATTAGAAAATGCTACAAACTATAAAATACTATTCATGAAAATACTTAAATAATACTAATCCAAATGCCCAACACAAGCGGGCTGCGTTCCAGACCAGTTCAGTTGATTAAATATAATGTCTCCGACGCCGCCTGTAGTCCTATTTAGCAACTTGATAGCAACCGTCTTTTTAAAGAAGCGTAATTGATTTTAAAAAATCAAGAGTGTGATGTAACTGATGTGTTTTATGTCATACAATAAAACGTGAAAGTATCTTGAGTTTGTTAGCCACGGACCATATTTAAGCAATTTTACTGAACTCTCATTGAAAAAACCCATTGACTTTGGGAGAGGGGAACCGGAACTGCTAAAATGCTAACTCGCTTCCGGGTTTTTGCATACAAATTGACATCATAGTTCCTCCACTCTATAGTTCAGAGCGCCTTCCGTGGGATTCGAGGGCGGTGTGCGTCACAGGTGTTTCACATTCTTCACTCACGCAGCGGCCTCATTCTGTTCCCACAGCTCTCGGCTCCGCCCCCTCACCACAGTGTTGCACAGACATTTAGTGAACCGATTTTGAATAAAACAGGGAAATCTGTAATGTGTGGAGCATTTTGCTTAGACAGACTTTTCTGTGGGAGAAACGCTTAACACTTCATTACTTGCGACTCGTTTGTGTTTTGACCACATGTGCTTGGCTGTGTATTACAGTATATCAAAGAAAGTGTTTAGACTTTTAAAAACACAGCTGTAATACATTGAGCCACTAAACATTGTTCTAATGACATTTTTCTAGAGGAGGAAAACATGAATTACTTCCAAACACTTAAAATATAGTCTTAGTAAATGCAAGGCTATTTATGAAATCCAAGCATAAAGCTGTATGACTGACTGTTCTAGAGCCTACAACTAATCAATCTATCCGATTCTGGAGTGCATTCAAGTTTCTAAAAATATATATATAAATGATAAACAATCTTAAAACAAATACATTTATAGAGATGGTATAAGTATATAACTGCACTTAGTTGGGAAATGAAGGCCACGTGAATGGTTTGTGAGCACAATTAAGTGCACACAGCATGCCATATCATCTGATAATTGTAAGAAATAATTCCAAAAAAGCAACCTATTGTGTAAAGCCGCATAAAACAAAACAAAAATACAATGTATATGCCAATTTTAGCAGCTAATCAGCCGGAATCAGCTGAGGTGAAGTGATGGCAACCAGCGAGACCTAGCTGTCACTCAAGTGGCCCCGCCCTTAATTATGGAAACTTAATATAACCTAATATAAAGGAAACGGATGAGTTATAAAAAAAAATTCACCCCCTCACAGTTGTCATGAAGAGTAATATTAGGTATAAAAACCAAAATCATTCTTTGTACCAGGCCTAAACACCTTTTTTTTTCTGCTGTAAAGTTGGCCATTTTACCGGTGGGCTCAATAGAAATGCTCTATTATGGAGCCAGGACTAGCGTAATTTCGATGAATTGCACTTTCAGTTACTTCTGTATTTGCTTCACGAGAGAGAGCAGAAGGTTACCGCTTGCATTTTTTCTGCCGCCCACCTCTTGCTCGCTACTTTTGTGCGGGTAAAGCGAGATTGTGCCTGTAAACACAGTGCCCCCTTTGTTCAAAAAATGTATTGCGATTCATTCAACATTTCAACCGGTTTGAATCGTTACATATTTGAATCACAGTGAATCGTTACATCCCTATTGCTGAAAACTAATACCTACATTATTTAATGGCATTTGTTACAACATGGATCGAATCAAACTTATGAATCCTTTTTAACATGAAGATATTTTCTTTGAAATCTAAATGTATTTTTTCTGCCAGCGTTGCTTTTTAAACACTCCCTCACCTAAACTTGCCACGAGTAAGATGGAGAAAAAGAAAGCACATCAGCAGCGGCAGCAAGGAAAAATAAGATGCTCAAGACATAACCTTTAAAATAATGACATATTTAAAATTTTGCAAATATATAACTGAGGTTTGTGACACAACAATCACAGAGAAGCAGTTATTAAATCCTTATTTTTCACAAACCGAAACAAATCATCCACCCATATAGTTGAGTAATGCAGGGGCACAAACAAAAATAGAATTTGCATATTTTTCTTGGAAAAACGAATAACTTTAAATAACTAAAAAACTTTTTGAAATAAATTTAGTTTGCTATTATTTTTATCTAAATTTTAATGTATCTTTTGTTGGTCTGACCTCAATGTCCATCGTCCAACCTAAAACCAACCAAATATCAACATCTAATGATGTTACAGGTTGACGTTGTGTAGACGTTACCAATATCATGTCTTTCAGATATTGGATTTTGATTGCCATAACTGACTAATGTCAGTATTTGACGTCAATTTGACATTGGTTTAAGATGTTGGCTCGACACTAGATTTTGGTCACTTTCTAACACAACCTAAATTCAACCAAATGTCAACATCATTTCACGTTGTTATTGGACATCAAAATAACGTTGCCCTTAAATGCTGGCTAAACATTGAATTTTGTTCACCTGACATTACAACGTAAATCTAAACTAACATTAACGCCTTATGACGTTGTGTACTTGCTGGGCAATAACTAAATGCACTACAGAATGTTACGTTTACACACATGCACAAATTAAATGCACATGCACTGATGTAAATGCATCAGCTTTTTACTCTGTAATACTCTGTAATTTTTCAGTACTCTTTCCACCACTGGTTGTCGTGAACTATGCCACATTACTCAAGAAGAAATGATTGAATCTTGTGTCACGACACCCATTTGTTGTTTACGAATCCCCACAACACCCAACTGTACATCAAGGAAATTGTGACAAATTCATGTGATCTGACCTGGGCTTTAGAGTACAATGGTTGGGTCAATAAAACATTTTTACACTAACGTTTTACATAAAACGTTATACTCTTACAAAAACATAAAAAATATACTCTTTACTTTAGTCAAAAAATGAGTGATGCCCAACCCCTATTATTGATGTAATACGCCACACTGATGAGGGAAAGACTAAACCACAGAGTTTGTGATGAAGATGAGGTTGTTTCTTCATGCAAAACAAAATAAAAAATTATTTTTGAGGGTTAGTAAAGGTGGGCCATTTTTGACCCAAAGAGAGAATGGTGTAGAATTCTAAGACAACACAAGGGTTAAGTAATGAAAATGTATACACACCTATGGATGGATTATGGAAATTAAGAAACCACTTGACAATTCCCAGTTTCTCTGGATTTATAAAGTATTGGTTTGAGCAAGATGTTTATATTTGTTTAATTCTATAAAGGTCTGATAACATTTCTTTCAAATTTGAAATAAAAGTATTGTAATGTCTCTCTCAGAAAATAACAACTGGTCAGGGTAACAACTGTTTTCATTTGTTAAATAAGCGTTATTCCACCAAACACTGCAGGAATAACTCTTCTAATGCTAAAGATGTAAGTTTTATATTCCTGTAGTATTTACCATTTTGTTGTACAGTAAGCAATATTATTGCATTTATTCATTAATTCATTAATTTTCTTTGACTTAGACTCTGATTTATCAGGGGTCATAAACCGCCAACTATTCCAGCATATGTTTTATGCAATGGATGCCCTTCCAGCCACAACCCACTGGGAAACACCCATACACTCTTTAATTCACACTTATACACTTCTACTGTTCATTCATTTTCTTTCGCCTTAGTCCCTTTATTAATCAGGGCTCACTTAATCACACACATACACTACTGCCAATTTAGTTTATTCAGTTCACTTATAGCACATGTTTGACTGTGGGGGAAATCAGAGCACTCGTAAGAAACACAAACATGGGGATAACATACAAACTCCACACAGATATGCCAACTGGCCCAGCCAGGACTCGAACCAGTGGTCTTTTTGCTATGAGGCTACAGTGCTAACCACTGAGCCATTGTGCCGCCCATATTATTGCAGTAATGTGTGATATTATTGCTGTCATATTTTTTTGTAGTATTTGCACACAATTTAGTTGCTCATTATGTAATATTCCAGTAATATTCTTGCAGTAATGTGTGGTATTAATTTCATATTTCTGCAGTATTTACCACAGGACTTTGTTATGACATGTAATATTCTTAGTGTAGTAGTATTTACCATGTCACACAACACAGGGGATTCAAATGCAGTATTTATTTAAAAAAAAAACAGCAAAAAGGTATAAAAAAAAAAAAAGGTAAATCATGACATAGGGGAGGGCAAACAAAGCTAAAACATTATCAAAAACTTAAAATCCACAAAATAGCAAGCATAAGCAAGAAAAACAAACCATGGAAGAACCATGCTGAACCAGGCACACGGAGGGACTGTTGTTCTGTTCACAAACCGTGTGAACAGAACAAAATCAAAACTTACCTGAAACAAACAAACAAAAAATAAATAAATAAATAATAAAAACAGAGAAAAGCCTTATAAAATCGGTAACAAATAATGAGAAACGTACAAAGGGTTATAGGGGATGAAGTCCAGTGAACACAACAACAAAAAGCTTGCAAATAGATGCCCTCTTGTGTTCTTAAAAGGGCTCTACAGCCGTTGACACAGCTTTTTGCCTGTGGTACAAAACTATCAATCTCTGTAGCACCAGTGCTATGCTAAATAATACAGGGGCATAAAAGTAATACCATATATTTCCATTCAGTTATTACATATTACAGACATTTCAACTAAATCCTATGGTAAATACTACGGAAAGATGAAAACAATAACACCACACATTATACTGTATAACAATATACTGTATAACAAAATAATGGTAAATATTACAGTAATATAATACCACACATTACCACAAGAATATTGCAAAGATATTACATACTATATATCAAAATGATGTGGTAAATATTACAGAAATATGACAGTAATACCACCCATTACTGCAATAAAACTACAGGAATACAGTTTACCAAAATAATGTGTTAAGTATAACAGAAGAATCAGTGCAATAAGAATATGCCCACTGGTTTGAAATTATAGGAATTTTACATGAATGCAATAATACCACACATTAAAACGTTACAGGAACATTAACTACTGTATAACAAAATCATGTTGTAAATATTACAGAATTATAACACTAATATACACATTACCACAAAAAACTACACACATTAGGCTACCACATGAAAATCAAAGACTATGGTGAACATTACAGAAATATCACAGTAATGCCACACATCATCGCAAGAATATTACAGAAATTTATAACATTACAAAAGAACATTTCCATGTGGTAAAATGTCACAAAAAATAACAGCACTACTTTTATGTGGTACTTTTTATGTAGGCTACTATGATACCGAATACTGCAGTTAATTTTTTGAGGAGTATTGCTGTAACATTTCTGTATTTGCCACAGGATTTTATTAAACTGTGTGTAATGAAATCTAATCTCCATTTACAGTATATAGCACATTTATTGTGTATGGACACCCAAAGTGTTTACAATCATGTGAAGAGACTCTTCTCACCACCATTGTATGTAGCCTAATGCTTATAATAATAATAATAATAATAATAATAATAATAATAATAATAATAATAATAATTCCTCACATTTGTATAGCTTTTCTGGACACTCAAAGCCTCTTACAGATTGGGGGGAATTGCCTTATCCACCAGCAGTGAGCAGCATCCACCTGGATTATGGTAAAGTCTAGATCAGATATGCGACCAGCTGGAAGTGCGATATGTACATTAATATAGCAGCATTTTTTTAATGACACTGTATAACAATAATTAATATTTTTACAGTACTGTGATGGTTGGGTTTAGGGTTGGGGTGGGAGTAGGCATAAAAAATACGATTTATTGGGTAATTTAATAGATTACATAAATAATACTCTGTACAACTACTGTGGATGTCAAACTCAATTCCTGGAGGGCTGCAGCCCTGCACAGTTTAGTTCCAACTCTAATTAAACACAGCTGATCAAACTAATTAAGTCTTTCAGTCTGGGTTGAAACCTACAGGTAAGTGTGTTGAAGCAGGGCTGGAATTAAACTGTGCAGGGCTCCGACCCTCCAGGAATTGAGTTTGATATCCCTGGGGTAGAAGTTAATAGAATACAATAAATGGAAAATGTAATAAATAATAGAAATAATATTCGTTAACTTCCGGCCACAAACGTATCCCATCTAGCAACAACCCTGGATGATGCAACGGCAGCCATATTGCACCAGACCACACACCACATCAGCTGATTGGTGGAGAGGAGACAGAGTGATGAAGCCAATTATGATATGGGGATGGTTAGTAGGCCATGATGGACAGAGGCCAGTGGGCAAATCTGACCAGGATACCGGGGTTAAACCCCTACTCATTTTGAAGGACATCCTGGGATTTTTAATGACCACAGAGTCAGGACCTTGGTTTAATGTCTCATCCGAAAGAATGCACTCACTGAGCAGTATAGAGTCCCCTTCACTATACTGGGGCGTTAAGACCCACACAGACCACAGCTTGAGCGCCCCCTGCTCGACTGACTAACACCACTTCCGGCAGCAACCTAGCTTTCCCATGTGGTCTCCCATCCAGGCATTGGGCGACTATGTGAGAGTTGCAGAGAGCTAGCTGCCGTTATTTATGTAATGCTCTTGTTTTAATGTGCTGGGTTACCAAACAAAAAATAGCAATGATTGATGACACGGGATCTGGCCAACCTAGAATTGCCACTACGAAGAAGGCACAGCAATGTCTTATTTTCCTTTGAAAATTGAAGAAGTCCAGCCATCCACCACCACCTAAATTTTATCTTGTACAGCAGTGATTCTCAAACTTTTTGCACCAAGCACCACCTAAGAAATAAATTGTCACTCCAAGTACTACCTAATGACCAGCATCAAAATAAAGTTGTGTAGTAGGCCTAATTAATCAGCAACGACTCGTCACAGTTCAAAAACAAAGCAAATTTACTCATAAAAATAATGTTTGTTATGGTCAGTCCCTTTCAACATTACAAAGAGTTTGAACATTAACACTGTACTGTGCTTATGTTTAAATTAAAATGGGCTTAAAATGATACTGTAAATAAAATGCTGTTCTTAAAGGTAAAGTATTAACATATAGTAGCCATGATGACATACACATCCCGTGGATGATTTCCACCAGGGTCAGATGTAACTTTATAAAATATTAAATATGACCAAGAAATGGATTTGAAAGGTTTTTATTCAGCATTAAAGTATTCTGTATAATTTGTGTTTCTCTGTGTTACAAAGATGAATAAAATGTGCAAATGTGCATCACCTTTAACAATTGAACACTATTTATGTGTGTAGGCTTCATAAGCCCACAGAGGTCAAATACTTAGCTCAAACTAGTTTGACTTTATTTTTCAAGAGCTGTAGAAAAAGTAAAACGAAATCATATACAGTAAACACAGTTTTGAATCTGCTTGGGGTTGGTGATAACATTACACTGATGTTCAATTAACCAAGAGTTTTGTTGTTACAACTGAGCCAGAGTCTTGTAGACACGAATCTGTTCTCCTTACAGCTATCAGCTAAAACATTACCACCAAAAATGTGCGTTACATGTATCCACACCCAGACACACAAAGTACATAGGTTTAACTACAAATCAGGCATTGCTATCTGAAAAATATTTGAAGTAAAAATATTATTTTCTTTCTTCTAATGTTGTTTTTCCCGTCTAATGTCTGCTGTCTGTCACTCAGAAATCAACTTTTTCATATGTGATGAATCAACTGATTTATAATTAGTTCTTAGACATTAGAAGTGTTGCAACTGACCCGTGTTACAACTATTTCCCGGTGTCCTCCTTGAAAACTAAACGTACCACAGTTTGAGAACCACTGTCCTACAGAGTAAGCATGGAAAGTGCCATGGATTCAAGGGCTAGGCTATCCAATCAACTTTCAAAACATTTGTGCCACACAATGGATATTTACACACACAACTGTGTGGACTAGGGATATTCTTTACACAGCTGCACAATGCACATTTAACACTAATCCTCCTTCAGCCACTCAATGTGCCCTTAGGAAATTCTGTGTATATGCAGAATGGACATTTAACAGGCATCTGCTGCAGACACCTGAACTGCTTCAGTTCACACCATAGGTTTACACACAGTTCAAACATGGACTGCTAGTAATTATAACATTAAAAATCTTATTAAACTTTCAAATTTCCACCAAGTACTTTTGGCCTGGGCTTTAATTTATAAACACAATTTTACTCCTCACACATTTTTTATTTGGAATATCCAAAATATTTTACATAAAAATAAATCTTTATTTTTCAGTCAATGATTTAACAACGGTTTGCTTTTAGTTTGTCAGTTTTTTAACAACAGAGATTTTTTAATGAATTATTTTGAATTTATTTCCGACTATAACATACCAGTGTGTCCAAAATTTTGTTGCCATTGTTATGAGAGCTAAAACATCAGAAATATCCTTTTTACAAGTCATCTCCATCCTAAAAACATATCTTTCTGATCTAACAGAGACATTTTCAGGTAAAATTAATTTTTTCTAAAAAAAAAGATAGAAATTACAAAATTAGATTTCTTTTTATTGAAAATGTTGTTACATTGTCCCCTGTAATCTCTTATTGGAATAATATATTTAGAGATTTGAAATGAGAAAAAATATGGTCTTTGCAACAAAAATATTTCCTCACCAACAAGGTCAAAGAAGTGTCTTTTAAATTAATCAAAAAAATTGATAAAAGTTTCATTCTAATATTGATGTAAAATGTTAATTTTTGTCAATTTCATACTGAAACTGTTTTTCATTTATTTTGGAATTGGCTTGTTTATGATAATAAACAGTAAGATGTTTCTGTTACTTTTAAAGAAATGATTTTTGGCTATTATGAATCAACTAAGAGAAATGCTTGTTTGGTATAAATTAAATTTATTTTCTTTGTAAATTCCATATCCACAAATGCAAATTTACTAATACCAAACTATATTTTCCTGGGTTTTTTTTTTTTTGCATGAATTTAGTCATTATGTACATTTAATTTCATTATCTGAAAATAAGAAAGCAAAAAGAACTATTTCAGTTTATAATGACTTTAATTTATATACTGTAACTGATTCTTAAATGTCTTATCCTCAATTTTATATCATGTTCTTTATTATTCTTTCTTTCTTTCTTTCTTTCTTTCTTTCTTTCTTTCTTTCTTTCTTTCTTTCTCTTGTATCCTTTTTTATTGACAATGTAATCCATACTCTATATTGTAAACAAATATTGCTACAAACTTGTCAACTGTTTTTTTTGCAAAAAACAAACAAACAAACATACAAACAAACAAACAAACAAATAAACTATAAACTGCTACAGTACGTGTGCAGCATTGCAGTGCGCATTAAAAACACAGGGTGGTGCCATAACATTGACAAGCTTCTACTGTAAGAAAACCAGGTCAAGACAAAAAAAATGGACATACGGTAATACTTTTCTGTCTGTGTTAAAATATTTTTAATATATGTTTACATGTGTAGCACCTGGCCCCGTGAGACCTATTTGGTTCCTTTATCCATACAAAAACTATTAAGAAACAAATATTATTTTCACATTTTTTTTCATTCTAAATACCCTAATGAATCTACAAATAGTACTTAAATAGCCTAAATAGCCTAATAACTAAGTACCTAAAAAATCATGTCAGTTTTTACTTTTATTCAGGTAACTTCTTTAATTTTCTAACATACTAAATTGCAGTACAGTGTCCTAATTTGGACATGCTGTGAGATTTTACCATCCAGAAACTGTTTCAACTGTAAACATGCATGGATGTTTCTGTCAAACCAAGATATCCCGCTACATAACTTATAACACAGCATATGAAAGTTATTGTTGGGAAGCAAATTTTTTATTTTTACACAACGTAACGAATTAGCAACTAAAACAGTAATGGAACGCTCTAAATGCTCATGCTTGTAACAGATGAAGAGTCAAGAGGACAAAAATTGTACACGGGACAGCACTTGTATTATCTTGCCTTTCGAATGTAGATTTTTCCTGTATGGAATGCATGCAGACACAGCATGCGCATGCTTGGAAAACATAGCTCCACCCAGTATGAAATCAATTCCTGAACCGACTCGTTCTTTAGTTAAATCATCTAGTCTTGACAAGAATAATTACGATCTAATTATTGCACAAAAACTGAACTCACTTAATGACTGATGGAAAATATGTTTGAGCACTATTTTGGGGTTTTCAGTATATATGGAACTTAAAGTAAAGTGAGACGATTGTTTTAATAATCGTATATGATTCACTGATTCAACTGCAGCTATTCAAAAGAGTCAATGGAGTAAATCAAACTCCCATCCGTCCACTATGGGGTGGGCAGGGGGGCGGGATCTCAACTTTGAAACGCAAGGCTGACAAACGCACTACTTCAGCAGCCTTCATAGGCATTACTGTGGTTTGATTCGAGTTTTTATCAGTACTTCAGGAGAAACAGGAAGACAGTTTAATGCCGGCAGAAAGCACTGTGTCAATCGCTGACCAAAAACGTGCTTGCTGTGCGACGCGCACAATGTATTTGCGTTATTTCACGCTTCTTTTTTATTGGTAAAAATACGGCGGAGCTGTCTATGCTTCTGTCCAATGACTCGCGGTGTTTATCGGATTGCATTTGTTTTGATTCAGCGAAATATAACCAGGTGAGTACTGAGTGGACGTTCATGTTTTATTCACAACAAGATGTTTAGTTAAACAATATTGTCAGTCTGTTTAAAACACGGATAATGTCAGATCTGCTGTAATGGGCGTAGTGTTGCTTAATTCAACTGAAATACCAAAGGTCTCTATGTTCCCTGTAGATTCAAGTTCTGGCTGAAACCTGCGAATCTTTTGCTTATGTTTTAACCTATTTGTTTAGGAGTTATGTCTTTTTTCTTTGTTTTACTCTTTTTTTTTTTTTTTTTTTTTAGATCAGATTATATGCTCCCCACCCCCTGTATTTAAATCATCAATTTATTTTCATTTAGTTATCGATTTGTGCAATTATCATATGAATTTGGCAAATTTGTTGTAAGTTCAATTCTGTTTATGAATAATAAAGAACAAACAGAATTAGTTAGCGATGTTTAACAATTACTACAAAGAGCACATTTAACAGTTTTCAAAAACAAGCAAAGTAAGCTTGAGGAATTATTTTAAAGGTCAAAGTATGATGTAGGGTATAATTGTGTTACTGTCATTAGCAACTGCATGCATTAAGCTGCTCAGAGTAAAATTGAAGTCCTAAATATGTCAAAATTCTAGAATGATTATTCTTCTACATTTACCACAAAAATAAGTGTCATTTATAAATGTTTAAAAACGTAAATGTTGTTATTATTGATTAATTGATTTAAAAGTGCTAGAGAGCATAGCCTATTTTGGAGTAGCAAAATGACATTGACATGTTAAACCTCATGTAAAGTACCCCCATGCTCATCAACATTTAAAAAGAACATGGTTGAATGTAATGTAAATATGAACAAGTGGAATACATTGAAATATTAACTAATCAACTAATATTAACATTAGACACTGCTTTTCTTGAGTAGTGTGATGAGAATATTTCTTATGATATAACACTTCCCCAGAAAATGTTATTTTTATTAGATTATTTTTTATTTTTTATTATTTTTATTTTAGATTATTTATTGATTTAATATCAGAATAAACTGGTAAAATATATATTCATTAATTTTCCTTTGGCTTAGTCCCTTTATTCATTACGGGTCGCCACAGCTGAAATATATATTTTCAGATCTAATTATTCTAATTCAGACAAAAGATGAAAAACCTCAGCAGATATTCGACTCTGATTGCCTGTTGTCATTTTCCTCTCTGCTTTGACTCCTGCTATAAGTATTTATTTTCAACTCTGGGTTCACCTCTGGGCAGCTCCAGCCAATAGCAGAACTGCAAACACTGGGGAGGTGGGCATAAAGATACCAAGGCTCCATCTGATCTGGTCAAATTTAGATAAGCAACCAATACATAAAGTAAATTAAATTTAGCACACTTCTGTGATGCGTATATTATCCACAATGAATATAATAAATTAAAAATCTTTATTACTGGATTATTAAAATTTTCCATTTCTTTTTTTGTTTGTCTTGAAGAATTTAATTGCAAAATGCTGCTTGTGGACTGTTGACTTGTAATACGAACACTCTAGTATCTCTCTGGTGTTGTTACCTTTGCATTGGCTTTCTTTGGAGTTTTGGGTGCAGTATAATAAGGCCACATTCACAAAAAGCCAGAAAATGTGCATGAAATCCTGCAAAAGGTCAGATAAGCAAAGCTCCTTATCTGATCTTTTGCACTATTCCATGAGCAATTTTGTCAGTTAAGCCGGTTCTAGTGAACCTCTAGCATGTGTGTTCGAATGGAGAAGTATTTACAAAGAGCTGTAGGTCACTGATTAGTTATGCAAAAATTTTTACATTTGAATTGTGTTGAATTGGTCGAAAATGACATTGAGATAATCATTCTGTAATAATGACAGCTGTTTGTGTTGCTTCTCAGTGAACTATAGTTCTGTGTAGTAAATGCTGCACATGAAGTTACCACATATAATAACATAATTTTTCCAAACTTGCTTCATAACTTCAGTTGAGTGTTTGAAATAAATGCTTAGTTGTTGTATGTTTATTGTGTTTATTAGTCATTCTGAATCAATCAGAGCAGTTAAATCTTCTGTTTATTCAGAAGCCGCTATGGGGATTTCCTGGGTTTCTTTTTGTTTCTTCAGGTCTTTCACGTTTCTGTGAAAATGCCCTTGTCCTTCGTAGGAGATTAGCTGCTGATCACACGAAGCTTTCTTGACAAAAAAAGTTTATGACAAGATAAACATGACTAATGCTGCTTGATATTAAGTTCAGTAGAACAACAAATGCTATAGCCTGGCCTTGTTGTAACATGCAATGTTTGACTTGGGTCGGGATGTGGGCTGATGACATCTTTGTTTCACAGAATACATACATTTGCTTTTCACACGAAAATGCAATGGATGCTGTTTTCAGATTTATCAATCATTTAAAGTTACAGATAAATCAATTAAAGTTACAATTACAATCAATATAAATTACAGTAATCAAGTAAGGTATAATTTACATCAAGCTGGTTGTTATCATTAATAAATAGCATAAATGCCAACTGGGTGATCAGGGTGAAAGAATCTGGCAATTTACAGTATTGCTGTTGATGAATATTGGTCAACCAATACATCACTGCAAATATGTTTACTAATATTTGAATTTGTAAAAAAAAAACATCCATATTGCCCAATTTCTTTTCATGTAGCTAATGTTTTTAAAATGTATTATGGCACTGTGCTCATGTACTGTATGCTTTCTCTTTAAGATTAGGCACTCAGATGAGAAGCCAGCTCCTGACAGTAGGGCTGAGTGATATGGCCTTTTTAAAGGTTCCGTGAAGTGCTTTATATTTTAAAATTTTTATAGAGTGGAGGAATTATGACGTCCCCTTGTAGGCTAATCAGCTGCTAGCATAAAAACCGGTTCCCTCGATAAAATCCTTGTAGGATTTTCCTGTAGGCTTTTTCAAGATTGCAAATAATAAGCTCTATGTTCAAACACCATTCATTACACTAACACATTTTGTCCAACCGGATAATCCTTACAAGAAAATACAACTTTTAGCACTTTTGGATCTTAAATGCAACCAAAAGAATTGAAAAGCTATCAATAGGCTATAAATGACTTCAGGGCAACAGACAACTTTTCAAGCTTATTTAAAGAGCCCATATTATACATGAAATAGGGTCATATTTAGTTTTTAAGGGTCTCCAACAACAGTCTAATGTGCATGCAAGGTCAAAAAAACACTTTCATGGTTTTACCTAATTATCCCAGCGACTCCTATATGATTCGTTCAGCGATTCATTTGTACCCAAACCCGTCCTCAGCACGAAGCTAATCTGCGTTGATTGGACCGATGACAGCCTGTTGTGATTGGTCGAAACTGACATCCTTCAGCGCGAGACAGAAAGAAATGCCCAGCAGCTAATCAACAATATAAAAGTTGTCACAGTGCATACACGCTTCATAGTGTAAGGTGTAGATTTTGGCTGCCAGTGGGTGAATGTAATACAGACCGATGGACTTAAAAAAACAGACGACAAACTATTTTATTGAGCAAAAACTCCAAGAACTGGTGAGGAGCCCGTCACCTGCTTTTTTCAGACAGACACACACACACACACACACACACACGCACACGCACGCACGCACGCACGCACGCACGCACACACACACACACACACACACACACACTCACCGTTCGCCTAGACTAGAGCGCCAGTTCAGCTTGCTTGGTGCAATTTAGACAGCTCCCTTGAATCTGAGCTGAACTATTTTGAAACTTGACCGTTGCATGTGTGTAGGAATAGCTGGCGATCCGTAAACAACGCGGCACGCATCGCGTTTTCAACGTGGCTTTACACGCGATATGAGAAAATAAAGAGTTAACCTGATACAGTACAATGGGGGAAGAAACTGATTCATGATGCACTGATCCATGTTCTGACAGTCTTTACTGATCCTTCCTTTTACAAACCGATGAAGTCTTCTTTTTAAGCATGTAATTTCCAGAAGCACTCGATCTGCTCAAGGCTGGGCTATATTGCTGAGGTTTCATCTTTAATTAGACTGCCAATAATATCCATCTGCACAGCATGACTTAATTCGACCCGTGTCTGTGTGCGTCTCTGTTTGTGTGTGTGTGGGGCTTTTTTTCTGTGTTAGTGGGCGGGGCCGCAGGTTTCAAATGTCCCGGGTTTGCGCGTGCAACTACTTGTGTTTCGTAGCCGCGTCATCACGAAACACCTAATGACTCGTTATCAAGACGACTCGTTTGAAGCACTATGAGTCGACTCTTTTATAGATGAATCAATAGTTTTAAACACTGTACACTTTCAGATTTAAGCCTTAGCTGGATATTTCACTTCACTTAGAGCTATGTTACGCACTACATGGAAGGGCATTTTCAAAAACCCATAATATGGGCTCTTTAAAAAATAAATGGTCCACGACAACGATTTACTCTCTCTGTTTATAGTTTATTTACTCTCTCACATGTACCTACGTGCCTTTTGGATAGTTTTTACATGGAAAATACATTTTGTTTTGCTTTACGGTTGTTGTAAAAGTTTTAAAACTGTGTTTAAATGTGCCTACATAGTATTATCATAAGACCAAATAAGTGTATCGTTCGCATGCTCACAACCCGGTTACCTTAGTAATAGATGACAGAAATGAGGCGTGAGGTACAAGTTTATGTGCCTGCAAGTTCCATCATGGACACAGAACAACATTCAATATTTATTTTTTTTTGTCATGAAGTACAGCCAAAAGCAGCCCATACAGTCACATATGCTATAAACTTTAAGGAGTGTAAATATTGCAGTTATGACAGAGTTAAATGTGTTCAGATGAAGAAGGAAACAACGAAAAATCAACTGATCATGTTAAAGTGACAATTAACGCGTGAGTATTTTTTACATGTTTATTCACATGTTTGCATAACTGAGAGCAGTAAGCAGTATCCCCATAATATTGTTTAATTAAAATAAATGATCAACATATTAATGTCTTGACAGTCTTTACAAGTGAAGGCATTATCTACATACAAATTAATTCCTAAGTAGAAAAATACTACAAACTATAAAATACTGTTCATGAAAATACTTTAATCACAGACTAATCCAAATGCCCAACACAAGCGGGCTGCGTTCCAGACCAGTTCAGCTTGATGACTTATAATGTCTCCGACAGCACCTGTAGTCCCATTTAACAACTTGGTAGCAACTGTCTTTTTAAAGAAGAGTAACCGGTAAAAAAAATCAAGAGTGTGATGTAACTGATGTGTTTTATGTCGTAGAATAAAACGTGAAAGTATCTTGAGTTTGTGTTAGCCACAAACCTTTTTTGAGCGATTTAACCAAAATCCCATTCCAAATATCTGTTGACTTTGGGACGAGGGAACCGGAACTGCTAACCGGGTTTTTGCATACAAATTGATGTCATAGTTCCTCCACTCTATTCGATGTTTGATATAGTCTCACCCTAAACATGAAGAGAGGATGGGACATAGTGTAAACTTCACACTCAAGTTAATCAATAAAATCGATTTATCGCCCAGCCCTCAATTTCTAACATCATACATTATTATATACAAAAAAGCCGCCTTTCCACTGCGCACAACATTCGGACATGACTGTTGTAATATGCCCCCTAGTGGCAGTCGCACAGAATTTTCAGTTTTATCGTTCACCATGGGAGAGAATAAAGGAGTGCAAAAGCAAGAGCCTTTATTATCCATGCCTTCACCATGGGTGAATGAATAAATACTAGAAACTCATAGGCTGCTAAAAATTTTGGAGGGGATGTGGAGACTAGGCATGGGACGATAACTATTTTCAAGGTATACCGTGGTTTGGAAGAGTCAAGGTTTTAAAACCGCCAAAGTTTTCTGCTATACTGTTCCTGAGGTATATGTAAGATTTTGATTTTTGATTTTTTAGGACAGCAGTATCTCCAGCAGAAAAGATATCCAAAGATGCCATTTTAAATTGTAAAGAAATCTTTGTTCACTGTTTGTGGTCACATCTGTGGTCACACTCATAGACTTTCTCCCTATAGACTTCCATTCATACTCGTGCAAATGCGTCAGACCGGACAGGTCGTGCGACAAGTTTCGCATTTCGATGCGTTGGAAAATTCAAACTTAGTGAACACTAACCTGCGAAATCGCATCACATGATTGCGTGAGATTAACTGAGGATCAAAACATGATCTCTCTGGACAGAAATTTAAAACATGGACCAGTCGCTTGCTTTTTTAAATGTCTGATCATCTTGTTTAATCCCACCCCTTTTCGCAGTGCCGTATGACAGAATTTCGCATGCTCAAACTCTATTGTGACCGCAGCTTCAGTCCTGGAGGGCTGGTGTCCTGAAATTTTAGTTCCAATCCCAGTTAAACACACCGGAACTAGCTAATCAAGCTCTTTCTAGGTATACTAGAAACCTTCAAACAGGTGTGTTGAAAAGTTGGAGCTAAACTATGCAGGACACCGGCCTTCCAGGACCGAGTTTGGGCACCCCTGGTTTAGCCTGACATGTTTACTGCTCCAAAATATTTTAATTGTTTCTCAAAATAAAATATATTGTTTTTAAAAGTTTTTTTTTTTACCCAGACATTTAAAAAGAATATAATTTAGAGCAGTAACGACAATGCCGTCAAACCGTGACATTTTTATCCAAGGTTATCATACTGTCAGAAACTTATACCGGCCCATGCCTAGTGGAGACAACATAAAACTATTATATTTTTTATTACTCATTTGTGAATAGAAATATTTTTTTAATATAGACTTTTTTTCTGATTCAAAAAATAATGAAAAAAGTAGTATTTCTTATCTCGCGCACACAGACCTGCTTGAACAGCACTGGAATACATCACATCCGGTCAGCCAGTCGCATATGGCCCAGTCGCAGGAGTTCAAATTTTAACGCAGCTCAAATCAGATCCGAATTTTCCGCATGCGGAGATGATCAGAACTCTACGCAGCTCCCGGACTACTCTCCACTGGAATGGCTTCCGGTCTGTCGCTTGTCGTTTGTCGTGTGCAGAAAATTCTGAAGGAGTTTGAGCATGCAAAATTATTTTGGACAGCATTGCAAAACGGGTGGGATAAAACAAGATAATGCCACACTTTGAAAGGATCACAAACACTGCAAATTTTTTATACAAAGATGTCTCAAATATTTACGAGATGCAAAATCACAGGTTAGAGTTCATCAAGCTTGAATTTTGAAAAACATCGACATGCAACTTTCTATGAGTTTGTATTTCCGGGCTGCAGCATTTGTATGCGTATGAATAGAAGTCAATGGGGCAAAAAAGTACAGCTTTATTCAAACAAAGTGTGACACATCAGGGGGGTTCCAGAAAACAGGTTATGTGACATAGTTAGGTAAGAAATGAATATTCTGTCATCATTTACTTACCCTTCACTTGTTCAAAACTTATTTGAGTTTCTTTTTTTGTGTTGAACACAAAAATATATTTTGAAAAATGCTGATTTCTGCGACCCATTGACTTGGTTATTTTTTTAATAGTACAGATGTTGATGGGTCCCAGCAACCAGCTTTCTTCAAATATCTTCATTTGTGTTTAAAAGAAGCAAGAACAATCATAAAAGTTTTAAAAACATATGATGGAGAGTAAATAATGAGGCAATTCACTTTTTTTGGGTGAAATATCCCGTTAAGGTTTATGGGATAACTTCAGTTTTTGGTTCCAATTTTCAGGGTATGCAAGTAGCCATCACAATATATGGAATACGGATCAGTTGGTGTGAATTTCTGCTTATTAGTGTCTGTTTTTCATTTTGACCATTTTGTGTTCTGTTAAGAAAATCTTTTGTGCTAGCATACTCTGGGTTGACCAAGCTTATGCCCAGGATTAAGTAAGTATTTGATTAAGTAGGTTTAGGTTTAATCAACTGAGAGTTTAGCAGGGGGCAAGCTAACCTTGCTTTCTAGAATTCATGCCAGTGGTGGGAGACACAGATGTGATATAAATAAATTCAAATAAAAATGTATTCTAATTTCTAATTGATTAATCGAATAATTGGACAAATAATCCATGAGAAAATAACACAGGTTTCTTTAAAAAAATGACTTTTATGTTTCCTTATTAGAAAAAATTCTACTTTTATTATTTTAACTGCATACAATAATATCTAAACAGCTAAACCCGAAACCATTTATTTTTTACACCCGTTTGGTGCAGCCTAACATTCAAAATACAAAAATATACAAGAAAATTAATGTAATTTGCTACAACCTAAAACTTGTCCGCAAAAACTGCTTCCCATGGCTTTTCTCTTTTACGAGACATTTTACAAGTAATAAAGAATTTTGTGTTTTTCCATCTTAATATTGAGATGAGTCTTTATATCACCTTGTTTTTGAGTTAGTTCTCTCAAACAGACTGTCATTGGATTGCCCTGAGGAAAAAAGAACATCCGTTCACATTTTGCAAACTGTTTTTTATTTATTTCTTCTTTGACATTTAGAACTGTAGAACATAATACACTTTAATTCTGCATGACATTATTACAATTTTGCATTAATTAGTGTTTGTTTTTCTCACACACAAAATGATGTTTTCTTTATGCAGCACAGCAAATATAGACTCCTTGTGGAAATGATAGCTGCACCGCTGCAGACACGTGCTCCTGGAACTGCATTCAGTGTGAATGCTATAACATTAACTTATGGTAGTAACCTATTAACATGGGTGTGGAAAAAAAGTATGGGTCCCTTATACACTTAAAATGTAATACCTGTGAAACAGGCATTAATTTAAATGTTCCCAAACTTTTTTTGTCCAAACAAATCCGGTTTTATCCGGTTTTGCCCCAAAAAAGTTTCTGCGTTTTCTTTTAAACGTAATTTTGTTCTCGCCCATGTACTGTTTTCATTCTGCAGCGTCTTCTGTGTTTACATCACCTGTTTAGAGCAGGCTGTGCTTCACAAATGATGATTCACAGGAAAACACAGTTCTCCATGTGTAGTTAAAGGCACAGCAAAGTGTTTTAAATTTGCCTCAAAGATTTTTGAATTTGAGTTTACGTCAGAATCAATCAATGATCAACACTTTAGGAGCATCCAGAATCACTTACTGTCTGACTCTTGTCATTGTCACATGACTTATCCGCTTCAGTTGCATTGCTTACTTTATTCATAAATTCTCTGCTTAGAAAATACCTAGTAATTGCTGCAAAGTCTTTATTGAAATAATATGAGACAATAGATCCACAGCAGAGCTTAGAATGTTCACAAATAATGCACACATTATCAACATTTCGGAAACTTTTGAATACTAGTATTTATTTTAACAAAATTTGACTAAAGTTTCACCACATTTCAACAACATGTTTAAAACCGTCAACATTTTTGAAAATGACACCATCATTAGTCTGATTATTCTGATCTTTTTTATGTAAATATTAAGTGTAAGTGAAATGTAAAGACAGTAAGGACATCAATCATGGTGCTACATATGCTTGGGGAATTATTAGAAAAAAGGTGCTTCATTTGAAATTAATGGTGATGGAAAGTCCTTCGCCTCACAGCAAGAAGGTCACTGGTTTGAGCCCCGGCTGGGTCAGTTGGCATTTCTGTGTGGAGCTTGCATGTTCTCCCTGTGTTCACGTGGGTTTCCTCCTGGGTCCTCCGGTTTCCCCCACAGTCCAAAGACATGTGCTATACTGTAGGTGAATTGAATGGCCGTAGTGTATGAGTGTGAATGCAAGAGTGTGTTGGTGTTTCACAGTGTTGGGTTGCAGCTGGAACTTGATAACTTTTAATTGCAGCTTAGAGCTATGATTTATACTTTCCAGTCAATTTTAGCATTATTCTTGTGAATGCTTCTCAAATGCTTTATAAAAATGTGCTCTGTTGGCTAAACATAATGCATGCAAGTGTATGTTTAGCCAAATACAATAATCTCGCTCGTTAGGTGGGCGATATAGCCTTTAAATTCTATCCCAATATTTCAAGAATATTTGCAATAATGCTATTTACAGGAAAGAGAAAAAATAATGGAGTAAATGCAGCAACATTTATTAGATTACTTGCATCTGATCAAGACAATCCATGTAACTACAGTAAAATGACTGACATGCAGACAGTTGCTTCAACAAAAATTATGCAGAAATATTTATTAGGAGAAGTAAAGTGCAGGTCACCTAAAGCTGTTAATAAATTAGAAATTTCACACACAGTTACTAATTCTTACTGAAGGTTAAAGATAACAATCCTAAATTAATATTTGAAGTGTTCACATGCAAAAGCCGCTAATCGCCACTTCTGCCAAAAATGAGATAATGACATTGAGTGAAAGCTTTAGGCACGTAGTACACCATCAACAAATAGATGTGCTTCAAATCATCCAAATTCCAGCATCACACTCAGAAATAACAGTGAACGGCACCTGCATTTGATAGCAAAAGCCGCTATATCCCGAGAACCAATAAGAAGGTGTGAATCGAATCATATGTTTTCAATGTAGCAGTGCGCTTTATGAGGTTTTATTCCGCTTTCGATTTTAAAAGATGGAGTCTGATGAACTGGATGAGCCTGTTTGACTGTCAGTGAATGGCAAATGAAAACGTCCCTTACCTCAAAACTCTGTGCATTATAAGAAAAAGAATACACACTGTACAGTCGGAAGTGTATAACATGCATTCATAATGATTTTTTTTGTGTAGCGACGATATAATGAGTTCGATTTACTATACATTAAACGGCAACTCAATTTCACGAAAGACAGAGTTAAGATGCTGCATGGATGCTATGAGGATAAACAAGAGACCAAGACCTTAAGTGTGGTGAGAATGAATGAATGACAACTTCTAAAATTGTCTGAGAGGCATCCCCTTTTTGTCCAGTAGGTCCACCTTGTGTTTTATTTGCTAATTTAAGAACTTTTGTAAAAGATAAATATAATGTATAAAACTTTACATTATTTATATTACTTCATATTATCCATACGTCTGATAAGCTTTTTATATTAATTAATAGACAATGCACACATATTGATGTTTCACAATGTATTTAAACTACATTATTTGATTGGTTATTGATTAATGCATTTACTTGACAGATTTCATTCATTAATTTTCCCTCTGCTTTTTTCCTGGTTTATCACAGTGGAATGAACCGCCATTTTCTTGACAGATTTATATATTTTAAATTTTAGGTGGTTTGTGTCAAGTGTTTTATGTTTGGTTAAATAATTTCTAAATGCATCTTTAGTATTTTTCAACTAATTACAATGTCTTGTCCTAATAGGTGGACTTAGAGGTTTTTGCTAAAAATGCACAAGTGGATTTAGCTGGTTTTGACGGAAAAAGAAAATTTATCTCGTTAAAAACCAAAGAATTGTGTAAAGTCACAATTTTGGAAAAAAAACAAAACGTCTTTTATTTACTAGCTCATAACCTTATCATTACATATAAAATATAACTTCTGAACCGAATCAGATGAGCCTGACAGAAAATGCTCATTTACAAGAAAAGAGCTTTGATGGATTTAGAGGGTTTTGCATCTGAACTCTTCATTTATAAATCAGCATCAAAAATGTGTAATTTTACATATAGCCTATACCGTGCTGGTCTTTCTGGTTTCAATGACCAGCATTGAGCCCAGCAAAACCTTTTTTTTTTTTTTTTTTACGTCAGCCGGGTATAAAGCTTACAGAGAAACAGGTTGTTTTAATTAAAAGATGGATAGTTAGTAAATAATAAACATTTATGTTTGTTTTATTTTTCTTCATTCTAAAATGAATACACGGTTATCAAAAAAAATATTAGCATTAAATAATTACGTGTCTCCCATCTAAGCCGCCTCAGAACTGAGGATCTGATGTCTCACATTACTATATTTACTTGAATTCGCATTACTTGAATACAATTCTTACCACTTGTAACCAAACCACTGCTATATGGAAGTAGCCTCCGTTTCAGTTGTTAAATTGTCATTGGAGGTTGAAATGGTTCTCTTGATCTGAGACTGGTGTTGTGGTCCGCAGAGCTAAAGACTCACAGATTGTTGTGTGCGATATATGCGCATCATACATCATCACGTCTTTATATTATTGATATCGCAATATGACAGTAGCGTATAGCGCTATTTCCATGGAAGAAATTATATGTCACACCCTCCTCTCTCGTATCGTACAGTATAAGATATTGTCTTAGAACTTAATTATACATAGCAGGGCATCTGTGTGTCGCAGAATGCACAACATTTCTAAAAAAAATAAATAAATAAAAAACGGTGATCAACGGTGACTCCAACATCTCATCTGTCTGTTTATCTTCCTTGATCTACTTCTCACTTTCCTGGTCTGTGATAATAGTCAGTAATAATGTGATAGGAAGTTCTTCACTGTAAATATTTACACAGGTTAGAGGGTTGAGGGTGCAGATGTTGTTTAGAATCAGGACATCTTGTAGACCTTGTACCAGCAAGCAATTTTGTGTGTGTAAAAGAAGTCTAATGACTTGGCTAAAACAACACTAATCGAAAAAAATTAGATGTTTATTAGACATCTTTTAAACATAAAACTGCTTGCTGGGTTTCTTGTTATTATTACTCTTCCACAGAATTTTGAGGAAATGAATTTAATCCATTTTGGAATAAGGCTGTAACATATTGCCAACATGACAGTAAATAATATTTTACTTATATATTACTTACATTTACTAATATTTTTCAAGACACTTCTATACAGCTTAAAGTGACATTTAAAAGCTTAACTAGGGTAATTAGGCAAGTTATTGTCTAACGATTGTTTGTTCTGTAGACTATCAAAAAAAAAAAAAAGCTTAAAAAGGCTAATAATTTTGACTGTAAAATGGTTTTAAAAAAAAATTAAAAACTGCTTTTATTCTAGACGAAATAAAACAAATAAGACTTTCTCCAGAAGAAAAAATATTATCAGACATACTGTGAAAATGTCCTTGCTCTGCTAAACATCATTTGGGAAATATTAAAAAATAATATTCAAGGAGGGCTAATAATTCAACTGGATATATATTTTTTAAATAATAATTATTTTTTTGTTTTTTTAATTAAACTTCTTTTTTTTCTTAGGTCATGACTGAATGTCTTAAATGAACTTAAATCCACTTAAATGAACAAATATGCTTTACTGGAATTATTGTGCCTAATAAAATAAAAAGACTGAAAACCTTTGTGCTTTGAGCAAACCTTAATCAATATTAGCTAACAAAAATACTTTTATAATAAGATCTATGCCATGTTATTTTACATTTGATTAAATGTTAAATTGCATTTCTATTTCTTATCCAACAGTTTTAGTTAAACAAACCTAAAAAAGTGAACTCTCTTTAAGCTGTTACTTTTTTGGCTTGTTTATTTGTTCTATTTTGTTGGCTAATTACTTGTCTTTAATATTTTAATTTTTAATTATTCTATACTTTGAATTGATCTCTGACAAATGTTGTGTTGCATATAAGCTGTGTTTTGAGCTAAGAATTCTAGGAAGCATTTATTGCTAATACACACTCAACAAATACACACTAATCAAAGGCATTTTTTAAAGAAATGAGTTGTTTGATGACTATTTGACCACCCTGCCCTTCCCTGATGTCAAACGTAGTAGTTATGGGTCTTGAGTTTCATAATACCCTAAGTGATTCAGAGCCTGTGAACATCAGGGTCATGCTGATTACACTGCGATTATGAAATGCAGGATATGCTTCTTGTAATTTTTTATTTAATTTTTCTGGTAGAAATACACTTCCCTATCTCAGTTGTAACATGCTTGACAGATGGTTTTGTTCCCATGTACTGTAAATTAAACATCATCTATTCTGGTGTCATAATGTCACATCATTTACAGTTGTATGCAGATCTATCCCAGTCTTTATGGATCAGCTTTTGCAGGGTGCTGCTGTATAAATCTTTACTTTTTTAGCCATCTGCATTTAAGCCAATGACTTTTAAAACGGTCCCAGCTGTGTTGACAGTTATATGTGAAACAATATACATTTCGATAAATGCCTGAGCTTGTTTACATCTGAACTTTTAGCAGATTACATTATACCACAGTTGCTATTCTTATGGAATTTCTAGAATGCATACATTTCACTTCTCTCTCTCATTCTCCCTGCTCTCTGTTTTTGGAACACTCCATGACTATGGGGAAAAAGAACATTACATTTGTTTCCTGACTGATTAGGACTATGCGATTATTGCTAAAAAAAAAAAATCATGTTTTATATCATTCAATGTTGATGAATATTTTTTAACAATACATTTAGGAATATTAGGATTTTTTTTTTTTCATTTGACCACTTTGTGTTAAAGAGACTCAATCTTGATAGATAAAATGTTACTAAATTTGTGCAGTGCAGTGGGTAGCACTCTCACCTCACAGCATGAAGGTCACTGAATCGAGCCTCTGCTGGGTCAGTTGGCATTTCTGTGTGGAGTTTGCATGTTCTCCCCGTGTTTGCATGGGTTTCCTCTGGGTGCTCCGGTTTTCCCCACAAGTCCAAAGACATGTGGTATAGGTGAATTGGGTGGGCTAAATTGTCCGTAGTGTATGTGTGTGAATGGAAGTGTGTGGGTGTTTCCCAGTGATGTGTTGCGGCTGGAAGGGCATCCGCTTCGTAAAACATATGCTGGATAAGTTGTGCAATGGTATCAATATAAGCTGTCAATATATAGTGTATCATAATGCAGTAAACCTCAAACTCTGTAAGCAAAACAAATTATGATAATCAGATGTGAGTTTTCTAGTAAAGGAACCATCATTATTAAAATACAAGCTGAACATTACAAATTGTTGACAAAAAGTTGAAAGACTACATTACCCCCTATGCTAAAAAATCTTTCAGATGGGGAGCTAGTGGCTGGGATGCACAAGAAAAGAAACCAAAAAGCCACTCTGGCGACATACTTTTTTTATTTACAATCTCCTGACTGCTGCTATACTGCACTCATTTTCGCGTGTGTTGTTATTCTGATCTGAAGTGACAAGCGTGAGCACGTGGATTCCTTCATAATTTTCTATGACATCTCTCGTTAGTAGGTGACCGTTTTCTCAGAGGATGACAAACGGACAAATGCTACAGCTCCGATGCAAGTTTATGGAGAAAAGTAAAAAGCACTGCAGTGTTTGGGTGCACTGTGTTTGTCTGAGGTAATTAGTCTGCCATTATTATTGAAATGTGTATATTCCATACAAAGTCTAAAGCAGATTGGTTAGTTCTACTTGCAATGGCGGTGTGCTCTGGGCATTTGGAAAAGTTCAGTTGTTTTTCAACTAGGTGTACCTGCATAATGCGCGTGCGTCATGTGCGCACCGCTTGCACACCATGTGCACACAGCTCCCATGTGCGCGTTGTGCGCTTCATGCACGTAGTGCACGTTGCGTGCCTCTATTGGAAATGACAAACTGACAGCCTAAGCTTATTGGCATTGCTTCCAAGGCGTACGTTTTAATAAAACTATAGCACTTCATAACAAACTTTTTTATTATCAATATCGAAAATGGTGTTCGGTCAATAAATACAAATATCGACTTTATTACCCAGCCCTATGACGGATACTTTTTTTTTCATCTTGTTAGTATGCAACGATTTTAGATTTTGGTTGAACAAATATAGTCTGAGGAGTAATCACGGTTTAACGGTTATCACGAATATCATTGATTTCAAAACATTACTAGTTTGGAAAATCACTCAAACACCGTTTTATTCCTTTTATTTTATTCCCTTTATATTTTAAAGTGTTATTTATTGCTGCTAAGCTACTAAATAATACAGCACACACGATAGTTCATTTCTGTTTGGGCTCAAAAATAAGTGAATTTTTTTTGCCATTTAAACATTAGTAATAATTTTACACTGAAAATAAATGACAGAACAATGAATTAATAAATAAATAAAAATCTGAATAAATAAAAAATTTTTTATTTGTCTAATGTACTTCCCTTTTAAAGAGAACAAATCAAAGGCTGCTGAACCTCTGTCTGAAAGGCACCTTTGGTGAAATTGGTTAATCGTTGCATCCCTATTTGTTAGACAACTTATAGACCCTTTTCATGTTAAATTGTTGGAAGTTTTTATTAACTTTATTTTTATTTTTAAAATTATAAACATTTATATGCATTTATGAATGTACTATATCATCTTAAGCAGCATAAAATTGCAAAAAACAAATTACCGCTTGTGGGGGGTGTTTCTAATGCAGCATCTATGGGGCGGGACTACATTTGACGTTATTCTTTCTTCTGGCTGCCGTGGTGCACTTTTTTTTTTTTTTCTTCTGAAAGTCTTAATAACACAATGGTGGATTTTTATTTTTCTATTTTTATTTAATTTTTTTTTAATTCATCAAATAGGATTGTTAAAAAAAAACATGTACTCTCATTCACTGCACTCTAAGTTTACCCAACTATGACGACTTCTGCTACTGAGAAACTCGGAAATGTGAAAAGAGTCTATTTTCTCTCTCTCTCTCTCTCTCTCTCCCTCTCTCTCTCTCTCTCTCTTTCTCTCTCTCTCTCTCTCTCTCCCTCCCTCCCTCCCTCTATCCCTCCCTTCTCAGCCTATTCTCACCAGTTTTCAGACTTGGAAAAGTTAAGTGTGTGCTGAGTCAGCTGGGAAGCCCATCAGTAAAGCTAATGAACTGGAATGCCGGGATAAATCATTCTGGCTTGGCTGAGTTGAAGTCCACCTAACTCATGCAGCCCTGTATACTATTAGCTTGGATCTGAATTAAAACAAGACCTGCTATCTTTATTCTGCTTTTGTAGCCTGTCATAATTCATTACCAAATCCGTGTGTGCTTATCCACTGGAAAATAATCTGACATGGGGTTTGCAATCACTCTTAGAAATGAGCATGAACACAGAAACAATATGCCCTAATGAGGGGAAAAACATTGAGTTTATACATTTTTTTTCATGGCTGGCTCGTCAGGCTTTGTAGTGGACAGAACTGTGCCCTAAAAGGACAGAACTGTCAGCTAGTGCTTTGATTTTCACAATTTTAGACTCAAAAGATCCCATGGGTCCAAGGCAATGTTCAAAGGACCTGCTATCTGGTCTTAAGCTGATGGTCCAAGGCTCCAAGCCATTAGTTGACTGAAATTAGGTTAACATCAACAACAGTTCACCTGTTTCAGCAGTAGGCATGGGACGTTAGTTTTCAAGGTATACAGTGGTTTGGAAAGGTCAAGGTTTTAAAACCACAAAAATTTTCTGCTATTTTAAATTGTAAAGAAATCAGTGTTTTTGAACAACTAATTAAAGACAGCAGAAAGAAGTCAATGATTCATTTGAATTTTTTTAGCCTGGCATGTTTACCTCTCCAATTTTTCTTTCAAATGTTTCTCAAAATAAAATACATTGTGTTCAATGGGGAAAAAAGTTTGTGTTTTTTTACCCAGATATTTACATGGAATATATTTTCAAGCAGGGTCATATGGTCATGGAAAACCTAGAAACGTCATGAAATTTTTTACCCTGGCATTTTCCAGCCTGGAAAAGTTTTGAAAAAACAGAAAAACCCAAAAGGTTTTGAAAAGTCATGGAAATTACATTTACATTTATCATTTAGCAGACATTTCTGTCCAAAACGACTCTTAAGCTGCGGTCACACTAGAGCTTGCAAATTCTGTCATACGCGCTGCCAAAAGTGGCAGGGTTAACAATATGATTAGATATTAATAAAAGTGAGCGATTGCTCCATATTAAATTTTTTATTTTAAATTATTTTCTATTAGTTCACAGCAATCACTGATGTGATTTCACAGGTAAGAATTCACCCAGCTTGAACTTTCAAATGCAGTGAAATGCAAAACTTGTCGCACCATGCTTGCGTTTCTGGTCTGCCGTATTCGCATGCCTATAAATGGAGGTCTATGGAGTGAAAAGTGCAGTGTGATTGCGGCTTTACAATAAAAGCAGGTTTACCTACTAATCTAGTTTAATTATCTATTAAGATGACCTACAATTAGTTTGACAAAAACTCTGTATTTGGAATGGAGGGTTTTTTACTTTTATTCTTTTCTTGGCCAAAAACATCCTCTCACATTATTAGTGCTGTGTAAGCATTATCTATTTTACAGAGTAAAAATAAATTGAAACTATTGCGTGCTTTATTATATGCTGTAATAATGTAAAAGTTTCTTATGATTTACCACTTATATGTAGACATTACATGAAAACATTATGTCAGGGAAAACTGACTTGAAAGTCCTGGATAGGTCATGGAATTTTTTGTAGTAAAAATACAGTGAAACCGTGATATTTTTATCTAAGGTTATCCCACCGTCAGAATTTTATATCAGCCCATGCCTATTCAGTATATTAAATTGGGCCCAATGGGGCTCTCTGAATGATTGTTCAGTTAAGAGAGTGTACAAGAATGAAAAGAAAAGTAATGAATGTGCGAGAAAAATAAAATAAAAATTAATACTGCACTGACAGAATGCTGTTCTAATGTCACATCATCTCTCTTTTAATGTGATGATATTTCCACAGCAACATGAGCCATCTGAACAGAAAATTGAACAGAAAATCCTAACTATTGTGTGGGGTTTTACTAAGACATTTATGAGTAAAACATACTGTCATAAAAGTTTAGACGGCATTTTCTTCTTAGATTATCGAGCAGCTGGAAACACTTTTACTCCTGCAGTTCTACATGTGCCCCCTACTGGAAGAGAATGAATCTGCATTTTTTAACCTACATGTCTATCGTTGTATGCTTGTGCCAATATGTTTTGTGTGTCACTTCATATTTTGAAATGATACAATCTATTTTAATTCACTAACTACCCAATATGTTGTTACTTTGTGTGGATCACAAATTAAAGTGCTGTTGTTGTAGGGCTGGGCGATTTGGCCTAAAATCAAAATCTCGATTATTTGAGCATTTTAAAGGTGCAGTAGGTGATCTGCCACAATGCTAGCCTGTTAGCATAAATCTCTGAAACACAGTCCCTCCCCTGCCGTCCAAAGCCACGCCTTCTGAAAACACAAGCACGCGCACCTTAAAGAAAGCTTGGCCGGCGGCGCGCAGGAATTACACTCATTACTTAGCCATTCTTACATGCTATTTCTGACTGAATATTCAGAGTAGCATGGGAAAAAATATAGGGAGCGTGTCTCATATTCACATTGGTTCAATTTTTGAACAATGACAGCCTAAAACAACTTCAGCTCAGTAAAGCAGGCTAGGCGAAATAGCGCTACTTACTGATGTTTTGTTGTTAAACTAAATACAAATCTACATTAGCGATGCTGTAAATGGTCCCTTACGAAACTGAAAATAGTCGCATCAATCTATCCAGAAGATTTTAGTGGCTGAACAACACTTTAGTGCATATAACCCATTCATAACATCTTAATCTACATCAGCACTGCGTGACTAAAATAGTTTTTTAAAACAATAACATTGCCGTCTAAGAGAAATACTTCAGCCATTGTGTCATCTTTCCTCCAGCGTGCATCCAGATCAAAGCTCAATTTTTACAGCGGAAGCAAAGGCTCTCTTTTTAGCTCTGGAACACATTGAAAATGCTGAAGGACACAATTTTATTATTTTTTCTCGACTCAATCTTGTCTACAGATATTGAATTCTTTTTAAACTGGAGCATTCCATAATTATCGACATTTTATCAAAGTGAACGAACTACAGGGAAAGTTTTTATAATATAGTCTTCTGCTGGATCCCAGGACATACTGGACTATTTGGAAATAAACAACCCAACAAAGCCGCCAAAATTTCTATTTTCCCCAATGTTAAATGTCCAACTTATACAGCATAAAAAAATGGTGTTTACAGCTTGGCACAAAAATTTATTTTGGTTTCTATTGCTAATATTACCCTACATGACAACTGTGAGGGGGTGATTTTTATTTATTTTTTTAAATTAATTATTATTTTTTTATAACTCATTCTTTTCGTTTATATTAAATCTGCATAATTAAGGGCATGGCTACTTGAGTGACAGCTAGGTCTCACTGGTCACCGTCATGTTGATGCTGGCTGATTAGCCACTGAACTCGGCATATACAGTTGAAGTCAGAATTATTAGCCCACCTGTTTATTTTTTTCCCCAATTTCTGTTTAACAGAGAGAAGATCTTTCTTAAGCACATTTTTAAACATAATAGTTTTAATAACTCATTTCTAATAACTGATTTGTTTTATCTTTGCCATGATGACAGTAAATAACTTTTTACTAGATATTTTTCAAGACACTTCTATACAGCTTAAACTAGGACTTAACTAGGTTAACTAGGCAGGTTAGGGTAATTAGGCGAGTTATTGTATAATGATGGTATGTTCTGTAGACTATTGAAAAAAAAAAAGCTTAAAGGGGCTAATAATTTTGACCCTAAAATGGTTTAAAAAAAATCAAAACTGCTTTTATTCTAGCTGAAATAAAACAAATAAGACTTTCTCCAGAAGAAAAATTATTATCAGACATACTGTGAAAATTTCCTTGCTCTGTTAAACATCATTTGGGAAATATAAAAAAAAAAAAAAATTAAAAGGGGGACTGATAATTCTTACTTCAACTGTACATCATATTTTTGTTTTGTTTCATGTGGCTTTACACAGTCAACTGCCTTTTGGAATTATTTCCTACAATTATCAGATAATATGGCAGTTAATTGTGTTCACAAACAGTTGCTCCATTTCCCAGGTGAGTGAAATTATATACTTGTATACCATATCTATAAATGTATTTGTTTTAATTAAGATCATTTATTATTTTCTTTAGAACTTGAATGCACTCCAGAATCTGGACTAGATTGATTAGCTGTAGGCTCTAGAACAGTCATCTGAAACCTTGTCATACAGTGTTATGCCTGGATTTCATCAATGGCCTTGCATTTACTAACACAGACTATATTTTAAGTGTTTGGAAGCAAGTCGCATTTTCCTCCTGTAGAAAAACTTCATAAGAATGCTTAGTGGCTCAATGTATTACAGTGTTTATTTTTTTAAGACTAAACTATTTATTGATATAGTACATAACCAAGCACAAGTGGTCAGAACACAAACGAATTGCAGGTAATGAAGTGTTAAGCATTTCTCCCAAAGAAAACAAATGCTTGCAGGCATCTGTAACTCCGCTTATGCTCCGCCTCTTTGGTCTTTTTTAGTAACCCCCAGTTGGCGTGGTGATGTGCGAACAAAATGACGACGATTGGCCATGCTTACTTGTAGCTTCATTTGCGCTCTTCAAAACCTATGGGTGATGTTACAGATACTACATCCATACCTTTTACAGTCTATGGTCTGTGCACATTTATCACACATGCACAGTTTATTAGCTACTTTGAAGAAATTATCAATGAATAACCACTCTGTCACACATGATGCAGTATGATTGCGATTCAGCAAAGTAATCCAGTTCAGCAAACATTGTATACATACATTTACATCTTGCCTTGCCAACTTTTCACAGCAATTGGTTGCCGCCTAGCATATTTCGTTTTGACATTTGCATAAAGTCAACCCAACCCAACCTTACTAACGCTCTCGGCTGCTCTCAACGATTTTCTCTGTTCTGCTGTCAATCCCATAATGCCACTGGAATTAGCGTTTACACTTACGAATGAATGTAAAAATGCTTCGGAAAAAGAAAATGCCATGACAAAGTTGATTTATCTGCTTGTTTTTTAGGATTTAAATGTATTTTTAATTGGCAGATAGTTTTAATCAATTGCCAACAACCATTGTGTAGTGAGAATGATATTGTTGCTTTTTGCAGAGGAACTGATTACGAATTCATCAATTTATTACATTAATTAACATGACAAGTAAATAGTTTTAAAATTCTAAGCTACCTATAAAATAAAGCTGTTATTTGTAGTAGTTGTTGTAAAGCAATTTTATTTGTAAGAAGAGAAAAAGATTGTAATTGTAAGATTCTTTCAAAAACTTGAAGAAATCTCAGAATTTATCTTATGAAAATAGATCAATTATTCTTATGGAATTTATATATTATTAATAAACCGTTAAATAAGATAACTGCTATTAATCTTAACTCAGGAGGCACCAAAAATGTGGCCTGGCTTGTACTCTTCTAAGTATAAGCCAGGCCACAGGTCTGGTGGTGCTGTAGTTTGTGTGTACTTTCATGCCTAAGACACATCTTAGCCATTGCAGTTGTCGGATAATGTTATTGGATTATGGGCTGATGATGCATGCTCTGCTTCATCTCCACACGGCCTGAGCCCCAGCGATTACTCGCAATCAACATTACTCGCCAAACAGACACACTCTCACTTTATTAAAACATTACATTTCACTGGTTAGATTTAGTTCTTCGTTCCCTTTCCCAATGAGATTATTTTGCATGTAGAAGTTAAACAGAAGGCTTAATGATTAATTTAGATAAAGCCAATCTTGTTATAGCTTAATGTCTATGAGTGTCAAATATTGTCTAGAAATTAGAGATGCATTAATTACAATTTCTTGTCTGATTGTGTTATTTGTGAACAGATTTTTACCAGTTTTGTTTTTCTAAGAACTATCATATATTTATTAATAATAATATAAAAAATAAATCATAATAAAATAAACATCACAGTTTCCCCAAAACTGGATTATCACAGGAAAAAAAGAGATACTTTTCCAATTTATAGTTTCTTTTTAAGTTTTTTCTCATTTAACAAAACTCCAAAGATGAGTATACTGTATGCTTCTATAATTTATTTCCTATTAATTATTGTATAGCTTCTATTATTTTTTTATAGATGAGCCCAACACTCAATTCTTTTTCTTGCTTGTTTAAACTAATATAAAATGAGCTGACTCGACACAATTCTTGATTTTTTGGGGGGGACCACATAATCGTTTTATGTTCAGTCCACATAAATTTGTAAAACAATTCAGTTAACTTAATCAATTTGTGTTGAGACAGCATGAAGCAATTGTATGGAACCCTGCATTTTTTACAGTCTACTTAGTTGAATCTTTTTTAGTTTTATCTTGTTCTGGTAAAGCATTTTCTGACAACTTCAACCGACGTGATGTGATGTTTTCTTTCTCTAAACACAATTATAACTAATGTGTCTCACAGAATTATTTCCTCTCCATTTTAAAAATAGCTTAAAAGATAATGTTTAGTTCGTCTTAAATTACATTTTAAGAAAAAAAAAAACGATTGATGGAAACGCCAAGATGCGCATAAATTTTGAAAATGTGCATTAAAAACGTGCATAAATGAGTAGGATAAACTTTTTATTCGATAAGAAAAGATGCGCATAAAGTGCGATTGGAAACACTTTTATCGAACAAATTCCAGTATGCGCATTAAAAAAAGTCATGTGATAATGTTATAAGAGATCATGTGATGATAAAAATGTGTGTGAATGGATAAACCAGCAAGCTGAGCACATTGTAAAACATCTGAAATGTTATTTTGGTCATTCTTAAACGCCTTAACTATTTTAGAATTAGTGTAATTATATTATTAATTACCTCCAGAATCAAGAGCATCTGTGCACCGTGTCTGACACCTTCAAACGCCACTATGCATTCATTGTGTGTCAGGATTGCTTTCTGAGGCAAAAGGTAATTTAAAAAATGAAGGAAAGTTTTACGCAGCAAATTCTGTTTTTACTGTTTTATGTTTTCAGTGATATTTGGTGTCAGTTAATCAGGAAGTGGCGAATTGTTCGCTTTGACTTGTTGGATGGAAACACTGCTTTATTCGCATGTTGTTTATGTGGTTTTCCAGTTTTGGTCATAAAGTTAATTAGCATTTTTGCATGGAAACATAGCTACTGATTGATTTTAAACCATTTTACCTCATCGATTAGTCAATTCTTACCGTTTCAAAAGTCCGAAAAAAAATTGAGTCTTGGTTTAAAAAACAATAGACCACCATACCACATCCACCATCCTGAGAGAGATATGAAGCGAAACGACTCAGAGCTGAGGTATTTTTAATTTAAAAAAGGGTGTTTGTTTACTGTAGGCATGTACCGGTATAAGACTCTGACAGTATGATAACCTTGGATTAAAATATCACAGTTACACGGTATCATGGTATTGTGCTCACTGCTCTAAATTAAGTTATTTTTAAATATCTGGGTAAAAAGCAAAACCTTTTTTCCCCTTTGAACACAATATATCTCATTTTGATAAACATTTATAATATTTTTAAACGGTGAACATGTCAGGCTAATAATTGAATATCTTTCTCTAGAGATACTGTTGTCCCAAAAAAAAAAAAAAATAACAACTTGCGTATACCGTCGGAAAGGTATAGCAGAAAAATTTTATCGGTTTTAAAACCTTGATTTTCCAAACGGCGGTATATCTTGAAAATGCAGTGTTGCCATTACCATTGTGTAAGGGGGGTGACCCGCTCTCCCAATGGCTGTACCCACCCCCTTGAAGTCACATTAATTGTATTATTCATAGCACCAGATCACAACTTTTTTTAATAAACAAGCTAAATAGCCGTTTGTAATATCTTATTTACACAACAGCATGTCATTTCTGTTCTGTGCTCTGTCACTGCAGCTAAAATATATACAGAGGCAGACATCCCAAGTCTTTCGAAGTTTCGGGAGTCTACTGCAAATGCATAGAGACCCCCAGATACCCACAAACAAATGATAATCTTCAGGAAATTGCACGTTTCCCACCCGGTCCTCAAATACGTCCCGCATCCCTTGATTCCCCCCCGCTCTTCAGATACGTCCCGCACATCCTATGCTGTGATGGGAGTGGAGCTATCTCCTCTATCTAGTGTCTAGTTAGGACCTCTCCTGGAAGCTTCTGCGTGTCTCCTCAAATTCATATCGGCTCCGTGATCCCCCAAAATGAATTAAAATACCCGGAAATCATGGCGACGAGAGAGAATGAGTAAGTGAACAGATCGCGAGAGGCACAGTTATGGTCTAAACATTTCATTTGGTAGGTTAAAGGGATGGTCCAGAATGTAATATTAAGGCTTGGTTGTGTTTATAAGATGCAAAGCAATGTGTGCTCATGTTTCACTTCAGGGAAATCACGTTATTTTTTCATAAATCTCACTTTGATTATATACAGCTACTCCGCTAACATGAAAACGAGTGTCATATTTCCTTGTTCCTTTGAAAGGCCCGCCCTCAAGAGTCTCTGATTAGTCATCTGATAATGTGCTGTGATTTGCCGATCGCCTCCATGTCATGCCCGTACAAGCACGTGCTTTTGTGCTGTGTAAACAGTCAGTCAACCTCATGTCCGCTCTCTAAAATAACATCTGACAAGTGTCTGTAAAAAGTGAAAATGGGGTGTGGCTCCTTTAAAAGAGATTGCCATTTTTGTGTGTGAACTGTCAGTAGACCTGTGTACGACAAGCACATGTGCGCGGGAACGATGTTTATTTTTCTTTTTCTCTGCTGCTCGGATTAAGTTATTGTTCTATAATATTCGGTGACACTGTTGACAGAAGAATAAAGCACAAGATGTGGGATGCGACCTGTGTGAGCCTTGCTTTATTTTTCTGCTGCTACACCAGTTAGGCGAGCTCTCCTGTATTTTTTTAACTCAACGCGTTATACGACTTCTTTCACATATATTCAGAATATGCATGTGTAAGTAACATGAATCGTTCACATATCTTTTGCGAATTCATTATCTGAGATGTAGAACGCACGGAAAAGCTGCCTATGGAGAGACATGCACGCGCTGATGAAGAGTGTGTGTGTGTGTGTGTGTGTGTGTGTGTGTGTGTGTTACAGCAGTTTGACTGATAATAATGAATTTGTAGATAAATTGTTAGCGGTGCCAAACAGCATTTCCTGTTGTTTACATCTTTGCTACAACATACCGTTAAGGCTAGACATTGTACATGTCATGATCAATTTTGACAAATAAAAATTCATATGCTTCTGCTTGTTGGAGCTGCTCCTTCTTTGAGGAGATTTTAACCGAATCCAGCACTGAACTGGGAGAGATTCTGGAAGCTGTGTTTTATCAAATCATGCTTGCTATGCATTTTATAATACTCTGGAACATAACAATTTTGATTTCTTTAATTAAGCCACATTCTTTATAATGAAATGGGACTTTAAGTGAATGACAAACAACTTACAATTTAATCGTATAATGAAAACTACTTTAATGATGCTTAAGTAAAGTGTTCTTTGTAGTAAAGTTGAAGGGAAAATGTTGTCTGTGTATTCAGTGAGTGTTAGGGGAAATCTGCTGTTGAAAGATGTCCAACTTCCTTCCCGCTGCTTTATCCTCCAAAAAAGGATGAGGAAGGCTTAACTGTTAGTTTCTGTTAGTTAAATCTGGTTACACAATGATGTAAATAATTTATATTCCTTAATATTATGTTTAACGCAGGCCTGATGGCCATACTTGGCTAGTGTCTGGGTTAATATGTAGTTCAAAGATCAAAGGTCAGAAACATCCAGGCAATTCTTTAGGTCTTTAGTATGTACAATTTGGCAATACCTGTTGCAAATACATAATGTTTATTGTTTTGTTTAATGTGTTTTAACGTTGCTATTTTGAGCATGGTTGGTAAGCAGACCATTTACAGTACTCATTGACCTCCATACTTTTTTTTATTTGCACTATGGAATTCAACTATACCTTTTCATTATATTAGCGCTTTGAGCATTGGAAATAAGTTTTCACCAAAGAGAACCCAGAGGTTATGTTTTGACAAAGTGTTTTAATATTTTTAAATATTATAAAGTATTGTTCAACTCTTGCATCTTTTGAAAGAATTCTAATGCCTTTGGCTTTGCTTGTCTGTACAAGTACTGATTATTCAGTTGTGTAACTTAAGGAAAGGGAGTGAGCTGTTTGCACTTATAATAAAAAAAGCCAACTGGCTTTTGACTATTTTTCTCCTGATGGTCTTTTGTAGTTAAATCTGTATTTTATGACCTTTTAAAAAGTTTTTGACCATTTTCTGTCTTACATTTTTGGCAATATTGATAGCATGCTTTATTGTAAATGTTTTGAAATCTCTGCTTTACTGACGCTGATTCAAACACTGTCTGTTGAATGTCTCTAGCATTTTGAAGATGTTAATTATATATGTTTTTTTTTGCTCCATATGTGAATGCTTTTCTTTTCATAATGCAAAATTTTCTGTCATCTTCTTTCTCCATGGAAACTTGCAATTCTGGGATTTAACATTAACTCCAGTGTTGCAGCTCTTCACAGGAGAAACTTTCATGAAGTCTCTTATTGAAACAGAAATATAACAACTCTCGATCATATAACAACTCTTGATTGCACGTTCAGACCTGAAGTCACTTTTTGTGCTAAATTCCTGCTCTTTCCAATTAGTCCCTTGCGTAGATGGTGTAGTTTAGAGATTAAATGAGTTTATTCCATTCTCTTGAGAACAATAATGTCTGCCAAGCCTGCAGTGCACTGTGGAGGAACATAGTCATTTTCTAGAGCTGCTCCTCCAAGGGACATGACAAAAGTTGCTTATCTATTTCTACATGCATAAAAACAAAAATACAAGAAAAAAGTACATTAGTTTTTGTCCTTCCTCTTATATTGGGACATGGAGGAGAGCAGCCTTTTCAAAATCTAAAATCACAACCAATAATACAAATTGATCTAAAAATCTAGAAAAAAAATAGCAATTTCTGCCCCATACCCCCCCTGTCTGAAGCAGGTAAGCTGCTGAACCGAATGAAAGTCCCTTCCACAATTGGCCACATCAAGGTCAATGCATGAACCATCACTGTAACTTTCTACAGTTCCTTCTGACAAATCATTAATTTCTTCATTGTGCACATCATTTACTTCATCTTCCTGTATTAGGTCATCTCAAGCTTCTCCCTTACCAGCAGCACTACAACTTGGAACCACAACATCTTTCACAATATTTACAGAAACATTTGGTCTTTCATCAATAGTGGCATCTGTCTTTTCAGTTTGTTGCATTGTGATTTCAGTCAGAATCTGCTGCCTCTCTCGAATGGACCCTCTTTGTGCATTACATGCTTTGTGTGGACATTTGTGTGAATGCTTGTCTAATATCATTGAAAACACAGTAAAGTCTTCGTAGCATACACTATACAGTGCATCTGGAAAGTATTCATAGCGCTTCACTTTGTAAACATTTTTTTTAAGTTACAGCCTTATTCCAAAATGGAATTAATTCATTTATTTCCTCAAAATTCTACACACAAAACCTCACAATGACAATGTGAAAAAAAATTTAACTGTTGCAAATTTATAAAAAACAAAAAACCTGAAAAATCACATGTATAAACTATTAACAGCCTTTGCTAAATACTTTGTTGATTTTTTCAGCAATTACAGCCTCAAGTCTTTTTTAATATAATGCCACAAGCATGGCACACCTGTCTTTGGGAATTTTTTCTCAGTCCTCTTTGCAGTACCTCTCAAGCTCTGTCAGGTTGGATGGGAAGCGACAGTGTACATCCATTTTCAGATCTCTCCAGAGATGTTCATTAGGATTTTAGGTCTGGCCCAGAGTTGTTGTGAAGCCACTCCATTGATATTTTGTTTGTGTGCTTTGGGTCATTGTCCTTCTGGAAGATGATCCGTTGCCCCAGTCTGAGGTCAAGAGCACTCTGAAACAGGTTTTCCTTCAGGATGTCTCTGTACATTGCTGCATTCATCTTTCCCTCGATCCTGACTAGTCTTCCAGTTCCTGCTTCTGAAAAACATCCCCACAGCATGATGCTGCCACCACCATGCTTCACTGTAGGGATGATATTAGAGCCTGGTGATGAGCGGTGCGTGGTTTTCTCCAAACGTAACGTCTGACATTCACTCCAAAGAGTTCAATTTTAGTCTCATCAGACCAGAGAATTTAGTTTCTTATGGTCTGAGAGTCCTTCGGATGCCTTTTGGCAAATCCCAGGCGGGGAGTGGCTTCCGTCTGGCCACTCTACCATACAGGCCTGTGATTGGTGGATTGCTGCACAGATGGGTTGTCTTCTGTAAGGCTCTCCTCTCTCCACAGAAGAACGCTTGGAAGCTCAGACAGTGTGACCATCGAGTTATTGATTTCCTCACCTCCCACCGGCCAGCTCTAGGAAGAGTCCTGGGTGCTTCCAAACATCTTCCACTTACGGATGATGGAGGCCGCTGTGCTCATTGGAATGTTCAGATCAGAGAAAATTTTCTGTAACCTTCCCCAGCCTTGTGCCTCGAGACAATCCTGTCTCGGAGGTCCACAGACAATTCTTTGTCTTCATGCTTGGTTTGTGCTTTGACATGCACTGTCAAATCTGGGACCTTATATACAGGTGTATGCCTTTCAAATCATGTCCAATCACTGAATTTACCAAGGTGAACTCCAATTAAGCTGCTGAAACATCTCAAGAATGATCAGTGGAAACAGAATGTACCTGAGCTCAATTTAGAGCTTCACAGCAAAGGCTGGAAATGCATATGTACATGCGATTTTTTTTTTTTTTAAATTTATTTTTTATTTATTTTTTAAATTTTTTTTTTCCTTTTATTTTTAATAGATTTGCAGCAATTTCAAAAAATCTTTTTTTTTTTCTCACATTGCCATTATGAGGTATTGTGTGTAGAATTTTAAAGAAATAAATAACAAAAAAGTGAAGCGCTATGAACACTTTCCGGATGCACTGTATATGAGCTGTGTCAATGAAATAAACAGACACATCAAGCTTTTCATTGGTAGAGCTCAAAATGTGTATGTTTGTTTTCTGAAAGTCGTTGTGTTTTTACAATAAAGCAGAATCTTTTTTTTTTTTAGAGCCAACAATTTTACACAACCTAGTTATTTTTTTTAACTATGCCTCTATTATTAAGAATGGGGACACAAAAGAGACTATCAATTTTATTCCAGGACGGACAAAGGGTGTCATGGATTGTTTTGTTAATCCAAAATCACGGCTTTCATCATGTGTTAGTAGCATTTTTCTTGTTGCATTTTTAAAGACAGTTTACACCTCACATGTGCAAAACTTCATGCTTTCATATAGTGAAACTTCACGTGCACTTCCTTCTTGTTATGACCTCCCCTTCATGTTGTTTTTGCAAATGCCTCATATCTTAAGAGTTCTACCCTTGATTGTGGAACAAAAAAGAGTGTGGTGCCTTAGACCAAGCAGTCCTTTATAGGTACTAGCAAGACGCATGCCTATGGACCCCTAGATGACCTGAAAAATTTACATGCATTTCTACTCAGTCGAGCTTACGCGAGCCTCTTGTCGGATTTACTCCCTGGAAGGAAACTTGTTCCTTAATTGTTTCAGTTGTTTTTGGCATTTATGGTCCTGTTCAATTACATCATGTTTTTTTTTTTCTGGAGGTCCTAGATGATGCATTATTTTATTATTATTTTTTCAGATTTCAGAAAGATTGGAGACCAAAGCAAAAATATATACTTGGTTTCAACATTATTTGTTAATTCCTCTTTAAATAAAAAAGGATCAGCTATGCAAAAACGTTTTTGACCACTGAAAATCGTTACACTATAATGGTTTACTCAGGATCCATATTGTAATGCTTGGATGTGTGAAGTGAACCATATAGGCTTTAAGATTTAAGATACAAAATGAAACAATTAAGAGTCAACATCTACACTAAAAAATGGCGGTAATTTCAGCAGTAAAAAACTGTAAAAATGCTACAGCAAAATCTGTAACCTGGTTAACAGTTTGTTTCCTTAATATATACTGGGAATAACTATAAATTGACTTTCCAGAATTCCCTGCGAGGCACATCCCTTTTTATGATTTTTGTTGATGCTATTATGGATCTTATTAGTTATTTCTCTTATCAGTTATGTAAATTAGAGATTTATGTTGCATCAAATGTTGATAAACAGTGTTTCATGACTTTAATTTTATGCGTGTTACCATACTGGTGTTAAGTAGCTATAGACTGATACACTTTTCTGCTTGTGGGAAAAGTTGTTTGTGATGAGCATTGGATTATTCTGTAACTTACTCATCATCACCTGCATATGGCTGTGTTAACGTGTCTATCTGTGTAACCAAAGATGTGTAGATATTGGTAATTGAAAATACAGACACATTACCTATAAAAATTAATAAAATACCGTTGTTTACTGTAAAAATTTTAAATTACGGCGAAATACTGGCAACCACAACTGATTTATTTTTTACAGTGTATGTTTAATGCTTATTGAATTTCTCGATCAAGATTTTTGTGTTCCCGATCCAGTCCTAGACTAGTGTAATTATTTTATTAAAGGTGCAGTATGTAAGTTTGATAGGTATCAAACTATATCAAAACACAATTTCACTTGGCTCCTCCTCTGAAGAGTCCATGCTGATTAAGCCCGATTTGAACAGTTTTTTTAAGTAAAAGCAGCGGCACACGATAGAAGAAAGATTTTCCATACTATGAGGAGTTTTTGTCCTAACCAACACCTGAAATTTCTATTTTAAAAATGACTTGTAGTTCTCACAGGTAAACAACTGGATAAACTATGATCCCTCAGCTACACCTCATGTGCTTTATTAGTGTTAAATGCTAATAATGTGAGTTTGAATCTTATTTTACGTGACATTTATTGCCATATACTGAAAGCAGCAGATCACCTCAAATCTTAAAACTAAAATAAAACTGTTTAGAACTGTGACTCAGTGCAAGCCAACAAATATCAATCATTCAGCATGTACATATAATAATGTTAAAAAGATTAATAGATGTTAAATAGACTGTAAACCTTACCATTTCTCTGGAGTGCAGTGTCGTATTCGATGCTTGAACGGCTGTAGTTAAATTTCTATCATGTTTTGTCTGATGCAAACAGCCAAATTGCTTATCACTGCAAATCTCATTACGTAGCGTGTTGTTAGGACATGGGGTTACAATGCAACTTGCTCACCTAATGTTTAAGCTTGTAAAATTTATATTATTTGCTAATTAATAACTACCTCATGTGGAATTCTGAATCTGCGTCTCACTTCGGTGCTGCTACTGTCCACCGGAGGATGCATTTTCAGTCACAGGCACATGCTTGTAGAGCCTTTTTGATTGAATGAATCAAATACACTGTTTCCATGAAGGAAACTTGGGGTGCTGAAATATAATTGGCTAAAGTGGCAGTGAGTGGGTTAAAAGAACCCAAACAAAGACAGCCGTTCTGGCATGTAACTCACATTTTCAAAGCAGATTATCTGACTTTAGCATTGTTTCAGATAAACAAGAATGTTCACTTAGCATGTTTGTTAATATCTGATATCACATATTATGATATTTTTATGATTTAGAAGAGTCAAAAACTTACATATAGCACTCAAACTATGAACAGTATTATGCTTTTATGGCATTTGTGACATTTTTTTATGGCAATTTTTCTCTAGGTCTGTTAATCCCTGTGAATAAAGTGTTTCTCACACCCTCCTCTCATCCGTCATTTCGTGATCATTTCATTAATTCACCTTCAGTAGAGCTTCAGTCTTCATAAGCATTCTCCTAGTTCTCTTTTGTACTTAATAGCAAACTCATTTTCCTCCTTCCATTTATTGTTTCCTTATTTCAGCTTTTAGTTTCTGTTTCTGCCTTTCTCCTTCTTGTCCTTGCTTTGTGTGGAAGCTATTAGCCATAAACATGAGGTTTCACTTCCAGATGTGGCCCATTAACCTCTGCACCCCAAAGCAAGAATCCAGGAGAGCTCTGCAAACTTCCCTTCACCAGATTGCAATTCTTTCTTCATTTCAGCAACATCTGTACCCCCATTTCTCACAGTAGTGTGTATAGATGTACACACATGCTTTATGCTTACATGGACAGGCATCTAGAGTGGGTATTTAAATGCATATTGTATAAATTTATTTAGTATGATGCATCGTTATTTGGTGGTTTTATTTTTTCGTCACAACCTTGGCTCTGTTATAAGACCTTGTGAGTTTGTGCTGTTCAGAACTGACACTGACATCATGGCATCATGGTGTTCATTTGTTTCTTTTAATGACAGCAGTAAATAACTGAACAATTATTTGAACTGTACAATCGTACAAGCTAAAAATTTACATTTATTTTTATATCTTTTTTATCCACAAAGTGTGCAGCTTTTACATTACTTAAAATTAAAGGATTAATTAAAAAACTACAAACAGTGCAATTTGGAAACACTGCAAATAATGAAAGAAGAATTCAACATGTCTCAAACAAGAAAAAGTTTGAATCACATATTTGATGCATAAGAAGTTAAAATGCACATCTATAAATCCATTACTTACTAAAAGGAAATAACCTTATAAACTACCATTTATAGCAATGAGTGTATTACAAGAAGTTATATTAATAAATACTCATGTTAAAAAAAATATTAAGTTTTATCTAATAATTCCAGCTAGCTAACTTGCAATATTGTCAAAAACAAAGAACTGTCAGTTTGTTATATATTAAAAGGCCTAAATACCATAGGTAAATAATCTCACAGATACCATAAATACCTAAAGATTATTCCAATATTTTTCTTGTCCCCAACATCTCAGCGCATTGATCGCTTGCGCTCCCACATATCATTTACCTGTGTTGTGGCTACTGTAGGCTATGCATAATATACGGGAGCGCACGTGCATCTTTGGTCCTGTCAGAGCGTGCACTTTCATTCCCATATAGCAGAGAGTGGCTGTGTGGAACTCCACCGAGTGCCATTCAGAGAGCAGAAATTTGTTATCGCGCAACCATGTAAAGAAAGAAATAACATGCTGGTGTGTAAATAAGATACTACATATGGCTATTTACCTTGTTTATTAAAAGAAGTTGTGATCTGGCGCTATGTATAAAATACAACTTACTTGAATTCAAGGGGGGAGCGGAAAGCCGTTAGCAGGGTAATTTAATGGTAGGGGAAACACTGGGGTCTATAAAGTCTCACCTCTTAATGCCCTTTAGATAATTTATTACAAAATGTTAATTTCTGGGTGGGAGCAAATAAAGATATGGGAGCTGTCACTGTGGCAGTATCTTTTCAAGAGGTACATATTTGTACTTAAAGCACCAAAATGCACCTACATGTATAATGTACCTTTTAAAGTATCATTATGGACTGTATGTCATTATAACTTTGCATAGTGTCTTTTTGTTGTCTTATCTAAGGGAAAATGGTCTGTTTATAATATCTTAACCTTGACGAACATGATGTTATGATTTAAACTGAGAAGGAGACATATAGAAAGTATATGTGAGATTATTTACTTAGACGTGTTTAATGTGGAGTTGACTAGCAAACAATAGAGCAGGTCATTTGTGGCATCACACTCTACCATTTCTTCAAACAGCTTGTCTGAGAGACTGCTTTTGATATTTGGAAATAAAAAATGTCAATTTTTTTAATTAAAATAGATTGGCTATACACACACAGCCAACAAATCTTTTTGTATATACAGCATGTAAAAGTAAATTCTGCATAATATGTGCCCTTTAATGTGGAGCACTCCTTGCTGTTACTCCATATTCATTTAAGTCAAATTATTCTGAACCAGGGATATACAAAACTGCTTTATGCCCCTTTGTACTGGAGCCATATTGGAGTCTTGAGTCACACTGATAACCAATTTTTTATTGTCATAACTATCATATATATATTTTTTTCCATTTTAAAAGGCTGCACGATACATTTAAATTAAAATATTATCTTTTTTTTCTACAAATTGTATTTTATTTATATGCTTTATTTGTATACACAATGACTTGGTAATGAATTAGCTTTGATAATTTTTTATAGCACTGTAGCCTCACAGCAAGAAGGTCACTGGTTCGAGCCTCGGCTGGGTCAGTTAGCATTTCTGTGTGGAGTTTGCATGTTCTCCTTGTGTTTTTCCGGGTGCTCCGATTTCCCCCACAAGTCCATGCCCTATAGGTGAATTGGATGAACTAAATTAGCCATAGTGTATTTGAGTGTGTGTGTGTGAATGAGAGTATATGGGTATTTCCAGATGATAGGTTACGGCTTGAAAGGCATCCGCTGCAAAGAACATATGCTGGATAAGTTGGCGGTTCATTCCGCTGTGGTGACCCCTAATTAATAAAGGGACTAATCTGAAAATGAATCAATGAATGAATAATTTTTTTAATTGATTATGTATTTTTTATTTCATGCTTCTTCTTTACAAAAAATTAAAGGTGCAGTAGGTGATTGTCTTCAGAAACATTTTTGCTGTGCCGGTTGAAAGTCTCTTCACATTCCAATAGTAATGATTAAAGTAAGTGATCTTAATGTGTTTGTATGTATTTTTATATTCTGGGTAAGCCATAAAACTAAAAAATGTTCATCCAATTGAATATTGTCGTGCTGACATTTCCCATAATTCCGATAAGTAGCCCAAACTGTATGTCAACGAATGTAGATTTGTACATCTGCGCATCTCTGTTCACGCAGATCCGCCATTAACGCGTGCACATGTGGATGCACGCCGCATGTTCATGTACACACAAGACACATGAGATAACACCGGTAAAATCAAATGCTGAATCAAAACTTTAAAATTCCTGAATCAATATTGGAGTTACTTTTGCACAGCTGGAGGAAAGATGACACCATGGCTGAAGTATTTCTTTTAGACAGGAAATGTAATGCTTTAAAAGTATTTCAGTCATGCAAAGCTTATATATATATGTTGTTGTTATTAATGTGTTATATGCACAGAAGTGTTGTTCAGCCACTGAAATCTTCTGGCAAAAGATTGATGTGACTATTTTCAGTTTAATAAGGGAGCTTTTACAGCATCGATAATGTAAATTTTTATATAGTTTAACAACAAAACATCAGTCAAAAGCACTTTTCCACCTAGCCTGCTTTAGTTGAAGTTGGTTTTATATTCACATTGGTTCATTTTTGAACACTGGCAACCTGTGACGCGCTCCCTATATTGCATACCACTACTCTGAATATTGAGTCTGAAATAGCATGCAAGTATGGCTTTGTAATAAGTGTAATTCCTGCATGCCGTCGGTCAACTACATTTCTAACTGGCAAATGACATGAACTAGTGGGTTGTCTGCTGTCATGTGCCTATTGTGTTTCAGGAGGCATGTGTTTCGATGCTAGCACCGGTTAGCATTTTGGCAGATCACCTACTGCACCTTTAATGTACACAATAAATAACACAAAATAAATGAACACACCAAGTAATTCAGCAGAAATGCATTTCAAGTAAATGCTTAAAGCCAATGATAATTGAAGATAGACCGAGTAAGGAAGTAGTGTGAATTTAGTGGATTGTGCTTAATATTTAAACAAGTGAGCATCATTTCAACATAAAGAGTTTTAGATTTTTTACAAGGATCAAGTGAAAACGGACATTTCTGAACCTTAAGTCTCTCAAAATATGAATAAACAGCAACACAGTCACTTTTAAGCCATAACTATACATGACGTCTACTCTCTCTGGTTCAGTGCCAGGTCAAACATTCGTCTGAATGTCTACGGTGCGCATACTGGCAAAGGGTAATACCTGTATTGTTGTCATTTCTGAATAAGATTGTGTGGGTGTTTGCTTTAGGATTAATTGTGCAACTCTGCTTGCTTACCTGTGTGTTGAATGGTTTGTTAATTATTGTCACTCAAATTCTCCATAGAGTTCTTTTATTCCTTTGTAGAATGCGTTGTTTGTTTTGTGTGTATGTGTTTTACATCTTGAGTAGTACTTTTTAAAAAGACTGTTAAATAAAAAAAAAAAAAAAATAAACATTTGAGCCCTTCATGACCTCTTTTTCTGTTTATTTATGAGCACAAACATTCCTTTTAGAAGACTGCATATGTAGTCAGTAGACAGTAATGTGACTCAGTAGTTGGAGAAACAGAATGTATTGTGTGCATTTTGGTGCTAATCTCTTTCTCTTTCTATCTTGTAATCAATCTTTGGGGCTGTTCAGGGTAATATGAGAGTCGTAGCAATGTGGGCTGGAGTCTTACGCATTTTCTTTCAGTGTTAGAGTGTAGTGTGTTAGTGATTGTGACAGTGTTTTATGTACACCCGCACATCTCCTGTTTTCTTATATATTTTGTTTCATTCAGTGATTAAACAAAGATTCTTTTTAAATTCAGTAACAGACAACTCATTTTGTTTATCTCTTTCAACAGTGGAATGTTATCCGCAAACTCATTGTCCACTAGGAAGTGAGCAGGAACGCCCACTGTTACTGTCATTCATTGGAACAGTGGATTTCCGTGTTGTAGGTGATATCAGCCAAAAAAAAAACAAAAACATAAACGTGTAACTGGAGTAAGAGAGCATGGATGCTGTGGACTCTTTGCAAAGCTCGTCTCTGGATGCCAAAGCTGAACGTATTGCCCGCTACAAGGCTGAAAGAAGACGGATGCTGGCTGAACGATATGCAAACTTGGAGGAGAATACATCTATATACACAGAGAGGGAAAGACATCAGGAAAGTACAGACACATCAAATGTCGCACCCAGCTCAGAGCCGAAGATGACGGATGCTTCTTCTGGATTGAGTCACCACAGTAAAGAAAGTGGAGTTTTGAGTGAGCAAGGGGACAGGAGCCATTCTAAGGGAAACACCAACACCTTGCCATCCCATAAAATAATCACTCATGAAGAACAACCAGCAAGGTCACTTCAACAACACAGGTAAGGTAGAATCTGAGGGTAATATCTGTTTGACTGTTTACATAATTGCACAGAATGTTTCACTGCTTGGTAAGTTCAATGTGAGGGCAGCATTTAGTTATAAAGAACTCTCCCTAGTCAGCAAGATTGAGGTCTATGCCAGGACACGTCCTGCTGTTTTGACATTCAAGCTTTTTGTTTTGGTTTGAACTTACAGAAGTTCAGTTAGTGTGGAGTGTTTCTCATTTCTGGGAACTTAGATGGATATTTTAAATGCGCAGAGCTTCCAAAGAAGAGAGAGTATGATTAAGCAGACTAGCAAAACCAGCATTTTGAAATTAAATAAAAAAAAAAAAATTGTTAAAGTGTATTATCATTATTATTTTTGCTAATTCTGTAAATCATTGGGTCTCAAACTGTGGTGGCCTTTGAATGATTCCAAGTGAACTGAAAGTTGGCTGATTAATGATTTAAAGGGGATCTATTATGCAAAATAACAAGAATGTGTGGCATCAGTGTGTTATTATAGCCAGCCTCTCTAGTGGTAAAAATTTATTAAAATCTAAAAAAATTTTATAATCACACTTGATAAACACTTTGATAGACATTTTCCTTTTGTATGTCATCAAATAGCAAAATTATGATCTCTCCCTCATTAACATAAACCACTTTGAAGCCTAATTTACACTAATACGTTTTAGTTTTAAAACAGTGTTTTAGAATGAAAACAATCCACAACCACACTGGTGTTTCACCCAGCGTTTCTGAACAGCTCTCTGTCCACACTACACCGCTGAAAACACATCACGTGACCACACACACACACTCTGGCATGCGCTGCAGTGTATGCCCCAGGCAGTCAGCGGGGCATACACTGCCAGGGACAGTTTGAGCACACCTCCCCAGATGAGAGCTGCGCACGTTGGACAGTTCACCAAGGATCTTCTGCTGGATTTCGTCTCACTATAGTTGTTAATTGTGATATTTAATTCATCTTGTCTCTATCTAATGACTTTTTGGTATTTTGAATAGGTAATGCGTTTTGGCTGAGCACAAAGATAAGTTTATACATTTAATTTATGTACATTTGACTGACTGCTTGCCTGTATTGTAGCCTAGGCTATAAACTTATTGTATACTTTTATAATGGCCATTATTGGTTATTAAAACTGATATTCAGCAAAAGAGAGTGTATGTTTTGTATTTTTCGAAGAAAATTAAAAAAGGAAGTTCTAGGCTCCGTTTTGTTATAAATATGCATACAGTAAAGATGATGGTCATATAAACATAGGCGGAGGGTGAACAAACTCCAGGGTAAGGCTAATATATGCGCTGCCCTTTAATGCATTTAAAAAGACTTGTGACCGACCAAGAAGAGGTTTATCAAAAGCACCGCCTATCAACGAACATCTATTATATTCAACACGGGAATTAAATTATTTTATTAAACTTACCCACTGATCTACACTACCGGTCAAAAGTTTGGGATCAGTTTATTTATTTTTTATTATTATTACTTGTATTTAAAAATCTAATTAAAATTATTCTGTTCATTAAGGCGGCATTTATAAAATATAAAAAAAATGTTAAATACTTATTTATTAAACATTTATTTATTACTTACTGTATGCAATTTCAAATGAAATTATTACTACTTGTTGCTTTTATTATTATTACCAGTAATAACTTTATTACTCTTAGTAAGAGCGATTTCTGAAGGATCGTATGACTCTGGAGACAGAAGTAATAAAGCTGGAAGTTCATCATCGCAGACGCAGCCCTCACTATTCTGCCACCCTCTTGATGCGCCGGCCCCGAGAATATGAAATCATTCTCTTTTTCACGAGGCCAATCGAAAACTGAATTTGTAATTCAGCAATAAATATTTGACCTTTAAAATATAAAACTCCAAACGATTGCCTAAACAAGATTACTACACTATAGGCTAGACTATGTTACAATCAAACTACCAATTTAATGCTGAAAACAAATCAAACCAGAATACTATTTTATTATACCTCTCTCGTAATACTCATTTGTCATTTTATTACTTATGTCCTTGACCAGCAAAACAAAATAGTCCGCTGGCCAGCACTTTTGGTTTTGGTTTTCAGAGCTGCTGCGAACTCCAGTAATAAACAGCGCTCATCAGTGCAACATGCGGGGTTGGACAGTTCCATTTTTGTGCGGAGGGGGACTTTAAATTTGATTGACAAACTTACAATGGCTAAAGTGTTGTGTTAATCATCAACATTAAATTACATTCATGTTACGCCTTACACCTGTTACATGTTTGCAATGCATTTTTTTTCTTTGCTGCTATCTCCGTGGTCTCTGGCCAGGGATAGGCTAAGCCTTCCCCAGCCTTACACGCTCCACCTATGCATATAAATATGTAGCTACACAATGCCTTAACATTTTTAATGTCTATTTAGTTTTTATTTTATAATATTTAAGTTTGTTTTTATTTTATTGTTAAGATAGTGAAACAACAAAGCCAGGGTGATATGAATGACGTTATAAAGTCCATTTGAAGTTTTATTTGACGTGTCCTGGCGAGTTTGTATTCCATATCAAACTTGCAAGGTCTGAACTTAAAAGGAAAGGATGCAAGACTGAACTTTGTGCACTAGCCTAATATTGAGAATAAACCTCAATCAGATTGGTGAATGTCTGCGGCCACGCTTCCATTTTCAGATGTCTCTATTTCCCCCTATCCACACTGATACAGAGCATAGCAAAAAAACAAAACAGCCTCTTCAGAATTTTCGAAACGCTTTGTTTTTATGGCTCGAAACTCTGGGGTAGTGTGGATAAAGCCGTAACCGTAGCAAAACTTAGGCGTTTTCAAACTAAAGCGTATTAGTGTAAAAAGGGCCTTAGTGAGAAGCAGCCGTCTGCTATTAGAGTTACTATTAGAGATGACGTTGTCCTGTTCTGAATCTACCACCATGCTGATGCACAGGTGTTTGTAGCTCCACCCTCCTTTGAAAAAAGCACAATCTCATTTGAATTTAAAGTGGCAGTCACCAAAAACAGCATGATTTGTATCAAAGCCCAAATGGTCAGTTTCAAAAAGTTATAAAACATTATTTGTGTGGTATTTTGAGATGAAACTTCACATACACACTTTAGCTACACCAGAGACGACTTCTAAACATTGTAAAAAGGGCAAAATGTTAATAAAATGAATCAAATATTGTGATTGGGAATCTAAACTAGTTGGTGTTTGTTTCAGATTTAAAATTGTCCATCGTTTTTGTTTTATCATTTGAAGTCGTTTACCTCTTAACAAAGTTTGTGAACTTTTGTCTGATGTGCTGCTGCAGGCCTGACAATTGTAATAATTGTGTTTTTTTATAAACAAAATTAATATAAATAAAAATAATACAAGTGCAGATTTATAAATGAATTGCCTTTGGAAATAAATATTGTAATCATTAGAAAAGGAACTTTAGTTTTAACCACCCACCATCATGTTTTCCTTATCTAATTATTTTGATTGAAGTTCTCTAATGTGACCACTTGATTTCCTAGAAAGGACGTGTCAGAACAATCTTTTTTAAGATTTATTCCATATTAACATTAGAGTGGTGTGTTTACATTCTGTTCATTCTCTGTCTGAGCCTTTACATGTCAAACCAGCTAATCCTGTCCTGGCATGTTACTATTTAGTCTTTAATTGTCTGTTTTGTAAAGGTCACCGGCTTATCTGGGTCATGTAGGGTATGAGTTAAAGTGAAAGTAAACTTGGACAGGAC
>NC_079446.1:17221459-17226459 GCF_903798145.1 Danio aesculapii
CAAGAGAACTAACCGAGTTAGTGGCGCCATCTAGCAGTGGAGTGTGTGGATCTGTACTGACATTGAGAGAAAACTACAAAGTATAAACTCATTAAATATTACTTATGTGACTATTAATCTGCTGAACATTTAAACTGGTAAAACAAAAAATGAAATTTAAATTGTGTGGTCAATTTCAAATATATATATAAATAATAATTTTTAGAACTGTTATTTATTATTTAAAAACACATACATGTCTGATTAAGACCTTGATTAGCTTGTTCAGTTGTGTTTTTTGAAGCTACACTCTGCAGGACATCGGCCTTCCAAGAACAAGTTTGGTGACCCCAGCGTAGACTCTCATTCTTGTCATAAATTGTGCATTCCTCACACAGCACCTTTCTGTTTTATCAGCTCAATCAGCATCAGCTCTCATCAGCATTCTTTAGCTGATAGAACTGAATAGCCCCAGTACAAATGTTTAAAATTGGTTTGGGACATTCATAAAGCTGTGTAATATAATTACTTGACTTAATGCTACCTAAAATCCTTAAACATTTTAATGCATGCAGACAATAAAAATTAAGTTCTTTTAATTTGGGTCTAACATAAACTTTTTGTTTTGCTAAAAAAATTTTACACTTAAAAACTTTCAGATCAATGGCACCGCATTTAATACAAATATTTACACATTTCTTATTTAATAGTTTCTTAGGCATGTGCAATTCTTGGACAAATCGTACATTCTTGAGTTCAAAGTGTAAAACTGGGTTATTATATAAAATATATGAATGAGAAAAATATACACTATACCCAGTTATATATACATATTTATTAATTTATTTCAAGATATGCTGCCTTTTAGTTTCATAGAAAATGAAGGCTTTTATATCAAGCTCTTGATAGAGGCAGGACATTGCATGAGAGAACCATGTGCACCTGTTACGCTTCCACAAATGGTAAACTGCTTTTGCGAAAGGACAACAAACAAAGAATATAGATATGCAGACCTGGACCATATCACTTGTATGAAACAAGCTTTCTGAATGATGACAGTCCACATGTGTGATCATCCTCTCATTCTTGTGCTGGCTTTGTTTTCACCTGCTTTCTTTTTCCCGCTTTTTACTCATTATTTTTGTCTGTCATGGACGTATTATAAACTTTATTGACTTTATTACAAGCTTTATTATTTATTACACTTTATTACAAGCAAGCACTGGCTCAGTGGAGCCACCGACAATCATGTCTACTGTCCCAAGCAAGTCTCACGCGCGCCCTGATGCCAATAGTGCGGTGGCTGAGAGAGCTTAACAGGCTGCAATTTAAGATAGCACATGCAATTACAAAAAACACCAGCAAATATAGAAACAATCTTCATCAATTTGACAGCACACGTTGCAAATTCTCACAACACAAGCAACTGAAGAAACGCTCTGCAAATCGGTCACAACACAAACAATTGAAGAATTGTGCTGCAATTAGTCACAACACTTGCAAATATCCATGTATCACAACGAAAATGTTTCAAGGGGACACAAAACCATGACTGACCCTGCTAGAAATGGATGTGGTATTATGTCAAGACTGTTGCACAGTGAAGTGATTGGTGGTCTTTGAAAGGCGAGTTGTTTTTCATTTATTTTAATATCCTGATTACATGACATAATAACTTTTCTTTCCATTGTGTTACGTGGATATTTGCAAGTGTTGTGACTAATTGCTGCGCTTTTCTTCAGGTGTTTGTGTTGTGAGAATTTGCAACACGTGTGCTGTCAAATTGATGAAGATCGTGGTGCTGGTTCGTGGTGCTGGTTTTCATTTGCTGGTGTTTTTTTTTGTAATTGCATGTTGTCTTTCTTTAATTGCAGAATTAAAAATAAAAAATAAAAAATCCAATTATTTTCCCTACCGCGAGTGGAGTCACGGGACCCCACTCTGTTAAGACTAATTTATACTTCCAAATTGAGAAGCCGCACACCTCTTAAAAAATGTAACTACACGTTGAGACGACGCATAGCGCAGGCTTCGTGATTTGTTGGTTTGATAGCGGTGACGAGAGTGGGCAGTGTGATTTAATTTCAGTTCTTTGATGTTCAATAAATAATCATAGATAGTAGCTAGTGTGTGTCTCCTTCAATTATTTTAGTAATGCACCCTTCATTCAGAAATCTCTGACTTGTAATATGTGAGGATATTTACTGTACAACTTGTCAGTGAACTATGATGTCAAAAAAAATAAAAATAAAATAAAATTATCGTTCATTAATAGTAATAGAGTTAAAATGTTCAATTTATTGAGATTTTGATTTTAGGCCAAATCGCTCAGCCCTAGCTAATTTTATATTTTTCTATCAGCCTGCTATGTGATTTTTAGTAACAAGGACACATAGTGTGCTAATTTAATCCTAAGGCTCACATAAAGTCTAGTTCTCTAGTGTTAAGCCATTCGGCAAGATAGCCCAGGCATTTATATTCTAGTTTACTAGCATTAAACCAGTTGGCAAGGTAGCCCAGGTCCACATAGATGAACATTGAAAGCATGCAGTATTATTGCCCATGATAGTAAAAAAAGCAAATAAAAAATTTGTCAATTGCTTGTTTTGGGTGGTGTTTGTTGCCTATTTCAGTCAACTCGTGTAGATAAATGAGGCTTTCTAATGTAACTGCTTGTTTGCATAATAAAATTTCATTGGTTTGTTATGTCTTCATGTTTCGCTGCCTTGTTTAGGGTGTTAAATGTTTATTATATTTGCTGTGTGTTAAATTCTCAGACTGCATATCTGTGAATATACTGGCAATAGTAAGTCTCAGTACTTGTTCTGCCATAAAAATCAAAGCAGCAGCAGCAGCATAGCAGATTTATGCTGTGAAGTTCAAACGTTGCTGTTTACATATTTATTTCCAAGCTAAATCGCAGCTAAAAGTTGTCATGAGAGAATTTCATTAATATGTTAGGTTTTATGTGTGTGTGGTGAGTAATTTGTGTAAAGTTTTACAAACAATTTGAAAGATTTTCATTTTAAATGAACCCAATAACTTCATGACACGCGCTTCATGAGTGTAAAAAAGTGTGGAATCACTTTACAGGTTTTAGATTAGTCTGTTGTTAGGGAGCATTTCCACAGAAGCATTTTTTTGCACTACAGAAACACTATTGTTGTTCTAAAAATACTCAGTGGACGCTTCTCTAACTGTCAAAGCTTTTTAAAAAAAGGTCAGTCCTAAGAGTCTAAAATGCACGTTCAATGACTAGCTACCTTGCCAACATTTTAAATATGTGGCACTTACATTGACAGCAACAGAAAAAAAAGGACAGTTCATGTTTCTGCAGCACAAAAATGCTTCAGTGGACATGCGCCCTTAGTCTTTGCGTTACTTAAATAATGCTGGGCCACTTGGTAGCATTTATTATGTACAATGTGTGCTTTCTCTGATGTTTATCTTCCATTAAGTACCCATCTTTATCTGAATTGAGCAGGACAATAGAAGTGGTGTGAGGGGCAGCAAAGTGGGCATAAGAGCTTCAGGTGAAGCTGTGCCATTTTTTTTTTTTTTTTTTGCTTGTCACATGTTAATTCATGAGCTCATTATTTGAATTTCTCTTTTTCACACAGTCCATTGGAAGCAGAAGACACCCAGAAGCCACAGGGTAAGTCTCTTTTTCCTTTCACTGGCTTCAAAGAGCCCCTTTGTGAAACACTTCCATTCTCTTGCCTCCATTTTGCCATTCTCTCTTATAAGAGAGAAAGCAGAGATATGTTAGTGTCCTCGCATACATCTGGAGAGAATGTACAACAGAATGTAATAAGATGAGACTTCTCGAATGATTTGAGGATTTGAAATAATTAGAATATTAAAAAAGGAAGATAATTGTTCATGATTGCATTTTGTACATTTCTACTGTAAATATCAAAACTCAATTTTGAATTAGTGATATGCATTGCTAAGCATTTTATTTAGATAGCTTTTAAGATTGTTTTTGAATCCTCAGACTATAAATGTTCAAAGCGTTTATAAATATTGTCTTACAGTATATACACCAGTAGTGGTGTAACGGATCCCAAAACTCACGGTTTGGATCACGTTATGTTTTTTTTTTTTTTTTTTGTCACAGAAGACACGGGAGGAGACAAATATAATGTGCTTTCCATTTATTACAAAAGCTGTACTGCAATAAACTGTTGGTTATAACAAACAGAACAAAATAAAATTAATTGAATAAAAACAAATTGTAAAATATTCAGTACTGTGAAAAATTCACTGTTACTACTACTGTTGCTGACAATGCTAAATGTATAAATCTAACATTAAACTTTGTGCAATTCATATTTATTTTTAGGCTCATTTTCAATAAATGATTCAGTTATTTTCTCATAAAATGCAATGTTTCATTGCTAGATGTGTCATTTTTGAAGAATTATTCAGTGCCATATTTTTGATGGCTGGTTGTCACCACCTTTTGGTTGAACAATGTAATTGCTGCCTACAATTTTCAATTTTGAGCATATGACGGTGATTTTAATCTTAAAAATGATTTTAATCTTTACCATAAACATCAGAGTTTTTATCTAAACTATAAACCGTTCTCCCAGTACTTCTGTGTTATTTGACTGTTTGTAGTAACTAACTCATAACTAGGGCCAGACGGAATCTGCAGACATTTTTTGCTATTTCTGCGCAGAATTATGTTTAAAATCTGCAGATTTATGCGGAATGGTTTTGAGAGTATCGTAACTAAAACCTTAATATATGAAATAAAAAGTAATACATTTTTAACTTTTATTTAATGTTTACAATGCAAATCCAAAAAGATCCACTTAATTTGGAAACTAAGCAATTCTCTCAAATAATATATCTACTAAAAGACAGAACTCATTACTTTACAAACTGTATTGTAAAAAAATCATATAAATATTTTCATAGTAGTCAATAATATTACTGAAATTAATTTTAAACTAAATAAATATAAATGTACACACATTTACACAGGTAAATATACAGAATCAATGACGGGC